>NC_056429.1:71824271-72124271 GCF_018296145.1 Oncorhynchus tshawytscha | reverse complement strand
AGGCAGGCTCCTCGTGAGGCAGGTGGTTAGAGCGTTGGACTAGTTAACAGTAAGGATGCAAGATTGAATCCCTGAGCTGACAAGGTAAAAATCTGTCGTTCTGCCCCTGAACAAGGCAAGTTAACCCACCTTTCCTAGGCCGTCATTGAAAATAAGAATGTGTTCTTAACTGACTTGCCTCGTTAAATAAAGTTGTAAAAAAAAAACAACGTAAAAATCAGCCTCCAAAAATACCGATTTCCGATTGTTATGAAAATGTTAAATCGGCCCTATTTAATCGTCCATTCCGATTCATGACACCTCTAAATTGACACCTATTGGACCTTCTCTGTGCAGTGTCCTCCACATTTATCAATAGGTGCAGCCTGGGAAACATACAATGGTCTGGATTGTGTCATGGCTTATTTTTCTCAGTAGGCTATGCAGTAGTAGCGTGGTGATGCTATTGTTAGCGTCAACTAGCTGTAGAATGATGAAAAAGGTTGATATGGTGGTTTATGACAGACTGGATTTAATAATTAGCCATTCTCTACATTGCCACTAATTAAATCTGTAGTCTGATGTAAAAAAAAGAGACCAGCGAGAACGTTCCTGTGACTTCACGGAAGGTTACAAATATTGGTGAAGTTGGCAATTTTATTCAGAAATATTTGGAGAAAAAAAACATTGTTTTGAGAAATAAATAAGAAGTTGCAATTTTAACTTTCTGAGAAGATCCCTACTAACGTTCTTGGAATGCAGAAGTAACCAGATTGTTTACTGGGAGGAGGCTCTCCTCGGCAGTGAATCCTGAATCCTACTATCTGGGTCTAACCAGCCCACTATTTCTGGAGGTATTTGAAAAGGCAACTGGGAGGAAAGCCATTGTTTTGAGATGGCCTAGATTTCCCTTTACTCACCATGAATATGCATTCATAAATTATGTATTTATTTATCTATCATCTATTCATACTGGGGAAGCCAGTGAGATGAAAAAATATATAATTTTACCACTGAGAATGTGTCAGATAGCACAGAAGAATACACCCTCGAAAAGCCCACTCGCGTCACACTGTGTTTGTGTTTGCATAGAGGCGGAATGACGCTTTCTGTGCGTCAGATAGTGTATTTTAGGGTCATCTGATTTTATACGGTCCCACACACACACCACGTGTGAAATAGAATGTGTGTTTGCACTAGCGTGTATTGCATCTGTGTTTATTGCTGTGTGATTGTGTGTTTTAAGGGTGTGTTACTGTTACATGCCTCGGACTGAGACGTAGTCCGCAGATAATTGACCTGAATTAACAGGGTGGTATGATGAGATGGAGAAAAGTTAGTAGGATTCAGTATTAGGCATACTCCAAGTTTGTGAAACTTTTTTATTTATTTAGGAAAAATCAATTATATATTACAACTGCATTCTAGTATTAAGTCTTTTCACATTCCACTTTGTGTATCCAAAATTAAGGTCTCAAGTCCCCCCCAAAAGGTCTCCATACATCTAACTCACCCCATTCCGTACAAATGTGCGTAACCGCGACATTCAAACGAGGCTACAAAGAAAACTAATGGGACTGTAGTGACTGTGTTGACTTCAAAATCAGGGGTGTGAACTAGGTTTCTATTCAAGCGTTGATTGACATGGTAATGGCTCTATAGTATTGGAGAAAAGTTGAAAAAACGGACCCTCCGTTACATCGGGACGTGTCATGTCGTAACGTACAGCACGCATAAAGCAACTATTTCTGTCTTACAATCTCTTTCCACCAGGTGTAGCACTTCTCTCATCGTTTAAAAACAAGAAATGGACAGTGACGGGAGTAAGGGGGGATACTTAGTCATTTTTTGCGTCATCATTGCATGCGATCATCATTCTCAAAGCCGCTGTTTACTTCTAAGATCACTTAAGCACCGCCCTAAAACCCCGATTCAAATTCGACACAAACCTTCAAATAGGTATGTAATGACACATTATATAAACTCTTTATAGTGTTTTATTTACATTTTAGAGGCGATAAGGTGATAAGTTGGACAGATCGAGTAAAAAAAGCAATTTTACAACCCGACATCTCTCCTTCTCACTATCACGCATTAGTTTCGCTTTCCCACCTGCCATTTTTTAAAATACCCGACAGGGCTCATTGCCTGCTTGAATTATGCAGAAACGGGCAGTGTTTAGGTCATTTAATTGATTCTGTTGGAAAGGGGAGAAATTGTGCTTTACAATGGTATTGACATTACAGTTGATCTGGAAGTTTTACGTTTTTGGGGCGCTAAAATAAGGGCAATTGTACGGACCACGGCGATGTACGAGTTTACGTGAGTTTACGTTACGCATTCACCTTTCACCTCTTGCTATAGCTAAATTAATAGTGCATATAATCTGAGACTATTCAATCGGTAGTATTTAGTATCTAGCAATAAAAGCCATTTGGCATGTAAAACCATCAAATTGTACCATAAGAGGCTACATTATACCTAGCTCACTGTACTAGCAGTGTCAATTTCCATAAAGCTACAAATGACTGGAGGCTGTGCTAAACAATGCTACAACCATTACATTCTAAACCATCAACAAATGAGCTAAAAAGCTGAAACCCAATAGCCTCGAGCTAGCTAGCGCAAAGCTAAATTCGGTTAGCATAATGCTAGTAAACTGTTCAATGCTATTTTCTTACAAATAAACACTTAACACATTTTATAGTCACATTGAATATTTACATATATTTCCTGAAGTAAACCGAGCCTTTGTTCATTGGAAATAAAACAAATATGAGCTAAAAACCTTGTTGAAAAAGTCGTATTCCCTTTTCTTACGTATAACCATTAGCAACCTAGCAAACGCACATTACTTATAATGTGGAAAATACCAACCAGTTTTTCACTCAGTTAAATTTCCTTCAATTGCCTTCAAACATTACCAAACTCATGGACAATGTAGTTAACCATGTTATCTGAATATTTCATGAGTCATATTGCACTTTTGCGCATTACATACCTGAATTAACAGAGTGGAATGATGAGATGGAGATAAGATAGTTTAGTATTAGGCATTTCCCAAGATTGAAGAAGCAACATCCAAGACCTCACGATCCCACTAACGCTCCCCATTGACATCACAGCTCCCCCTAGCGGCAGCAATTATATACATTACTTTCAATGCAAATACAGGGCCTGGGAGGCCTACAAAATTATACAAGGGATGGCTCCATAAATTAAAAAATTTAAAAAATGACCATGCATATTTGTGTATGTCACATTACGTAGCAACAGATATTACTGTCCCAGCGATCCATTGACTGGGTCCACACTACAATATACTGTGCCATAATGTGTGTGTGTGTGTGTGTGATTGGCCTACACTGTGCTATTGTGCCATAACACATAGGCCGAACTCTCCATTATCAACTAGTTGATATCACAGGGGGTACTATTAGCTGGGGACAGGGTATTAGGCAGGGTACTACCCATCTTCCAAGTACATCTGAAACAGTATCTTAAATAATCCTTCTCCTCACCACAAACCCCCCAAAAAAAAAAAAAAAACCATCAACATGTTAACCACCACTTGCACTTGACCCCCTTCTAGTTCTGATAGTTCCTACTGATAGCTGCATTCCTGAGGAAAAATGTACTTTCTATGCCTGTGATATGAGGTTGTCCCACCTAGCTGTCTTAAGATGAATACACCAACTGTAAGTCGCTCTGGATAAGAGCGTCTGCTAAATAACTAAAATGACAATGTAAATGTATTCGGCCAGGTTATTATTAGGATGAGCTGGTACTGGACACAAATCAGAGGTTTCCAGGAAATAAGAAACATGTTAAATTATAGCAACATGACAATGATTGACGACAGGGCAGAATCCAATGACTGTATAGATAGAAAGTCTAATGATAGAGCTGGTACTGTAGAGGTGTTATCAGGTAGATGTTACATCAGACTCTAGATCCAACATGCATGAATAATCTGTCCAGTGGTTGGTGACTGAGTGACATGTATAATGTCCTCACATGTCCCCCATGTCGATCTCTATTGAGTTGAGATCCAGTGGCAAGGCAAGTTCACAGATTTGTAATGGCTTCACTGTAATCAATAGAGATGGATCCATAATCAGTGATTTGTCTTTGTCTTGATGTCCATCAAGACTATTTCCATCTCACTAATTCTGTTTTGTCGTCTGTTTGAGAGGCAAACAATGACGGTGTTAACAGTTTTACATCAATCCCTGTGGACTCATTCAGTTTTCACTCTCTGTATGACTAAAAGCTAACACACACACACACACACACACACACACACACACACACACACACACACACACACACACACACTACCAGTTGTTCTCATGGAACTGCCTGAGAAACTTCCAGTGGTTTTCTTTAACAAGAGAACCACTGGACTCCATTACTGAAAATAAAATTAAAAGAGGTTCTGCACTGCAGTAACATTTGACATTTTAGTCATTTAGCAGACACTCCTATCCAGACCGACTTACAGTAGTGAGTGCTTAAATGTTAATTATTTTCACACTGGTACCCGTGGGAATCAAACCCACAACGCTGGTGTTGCTCTACCAACTGAGCCACAGGAGACAGTTCTCTATCTATCCTACTCTATGTATCTCTCATTTCACAGTAATGTTCATTCCCATTTTGCAATTTGGCCGTTAATTAAGAGGGTAGAGAAACGTGTGGCTAATGTAAAAAGGACATGCAGTGTTCCTCCTGGAAATAAGACACCATCTTCTTAAATTACTTGAAGTGGGTGTCCCTCCCATGAGAGAGAGGGCCATAGCCAGGCTAGTGGTGTTGATTAGCTGTAGTGGTGGCTGGTGGCACTTTAAATGGGGAGGACTGGCTCATAGTAATGACTGGAACGGAATTATTGGAATGGTCTCAAACACATCCATTCATTATTTGTGAACCGTCTTCCCCTCACCAGCCTCCTCTGATTAGTGCTTTGAAAGATGTTAGCTTGCTGTTAGCCCCAGAGCCCCAACCCTTCCACCCCATCTACACAAGTCATTTCAGTCCTACTAGGGCTTCACTCTAGAAAGAACAGAGCTTGCGGAGGAGGGTAAGGCAGCTTTGAAATGATAGTGTAGGGTCCTGTGGAAAAATAGGAGTAACTACATGTATATAGACCTTATAATATGATGCAAAGGTAAAAAGAAATACATGCAAATGCCCTCATAGAAGAAGATATAAGCAGTGTTGTAAAAGCTCAACCCCGATTTTAAAATTAAAGCCATATGACATAATATCCCATATTACTTCCACACACAGACTACTGGAGCCAATGTACCATCCATATCTCGCCAAATGACATATCCTCATCACTACTGCCCTCTGTTGGTGATATTAGTGTACTGTCTGTTTTGATCCTTGAAGCCTTGTGCTCTGCTTACTGACTCTAGTAAAGTATCTGTGTGTGCATTCCCCTTAGTCCTCTAGTGTGTGTGTGTGTGTGCGGGGGGGCTATAATCCTTACTGGCTGGACAGGGTATTATCCGTGTTGTAACATGGTCATCCCTAGGCTGCTGATTGATAAAAGGCTCCAGTGTGTGTTTCTACTGTCAGTCACGTGACAGAGGGGAGGGGGCTTGGCAGTGCACATACCCACAGATTTGGATTATGTTACATGCAGTGTTGTTGCATGTGTAGCAGATGCGGGCTATTTAGCATATGCTAGTAGCCATCATGCAGTGACGTCACCTGCCCAGCAAGAACCAATGGCCTTGGTAGGGAAACCGTTAGCACGTTAGCTTCGGGAATACTTAGTGTTGACATGAGTTCGGATTCGATGTGGCTCCTCCAACTACCCAGAGCGATTTGTTTACTCCTGTCCTCTTTCTGTACCTCTTCAGTAGTACAGATGGCTCTATTGTTCTGAGTTGGAGTCAATACAAATCAAATCAAGTTGTATTTGTAAGGTGTAGACCTTACAGTGAAATGTTTACTTACAAGCCCTTAACCAACAATGCAGTTCAAGAAATAGAGTTAAGAAAATATTTACTAAATAAACTAAAGTAATTATTTTTATTTTTTTAAAGTAACAATAAAATAACAATGAGGTTATATACAGGGGGTACCGGTACAGAGTCAATGTGCGGGTGTACAGGTTAGTTGAGGTAATTTGTACATGTAGGTAGGGGTAAAGTGACTATGCATAGATAATAAACAGTGAGTAGCAGCAATGTAAAAACAAAGGGGGGGTGGGTCAATGTAAATAGTCTGGTTTGCCATTTGATTAATTGTTCAGCCGTCTTATGGCTTGGGGGTAGAAGCTGTTAAGGAGCCATTTGGACCAAGACTTGGCACTCCGGTACCGCTTCAGAAACTTGTCCCGAAGCCATTCCTGCATTGTCGGGTTGGAAGGTGATCCAATCGCCCCCAGTCTGAGGTCTTGAGCACTCTAGAGCAGGTTTCCATCAAGGATCTCTACTGTACTTTGCTCAGTTATCTTTGCCTTGATCCTGACTAGTCTCCCAGTTCCTGCCCCTGAAAAACATCCCCACAGCATGATGATGCCATCACCATGCTTCACCGTAAGCATGGAGGCAGGTTTCCTCCAGACGTGGGGCTTGGCATTCAGGCCAATGAGTTCAATCTTGGTTTCATCAGACCGAAGAATCTTGTTTCTCATGGTCTGTTAGTCTTTAGGTGCCTTTTGGCAAACTCTAAGAGGGCTGTCATGTGCCTTTTACTGAGGAGTGACTTCCGTCCGGTCAGAGATGCAGAGATGGTTGTCCTTCTGGAAGGTTTTCCCATCTCCACAGAGGAACTCTAGAGTGACCATTGGGTTCTTGGTCACCTCCCTGACCAAGGACCTTCTCCCCTGATTGCTCAGTTTGGCTGGACAGCCAGCTCTAAGAAGAGTCTTGGGGGTTCCAACCTTCTATTTAAGAACGATGGAAGCCACTGTGTACTTGGGGACCGACCTTCAATGCTGTAAACATTTTTTAGTATCCTTCCCCAGATCTGTGCCTCGACACAATCCTGTCTTTGAGCTCTACGGACAATTCTTTCAACCTCATGGCTTGGGTTTTGCTCTGACATGCAGTGTCAACTGTGGGACCTTATATAGACAGGTGTGTGCCTTTCCAAATCATGTTCAATCAATTGAATTTACCACAGGTGGACTCTCACCTCAAGGATGATCAATGGAAACAGGATGCACCTGAGTACAATTTCGAGTCTCATAGCAAAGGGTCTGAATATGGGTCTGAATACATAACAAAAACTGTCCCTGAACAACAACCAACACAGGACAAAGAAGCTCCCTCTTTCCTAACAAAGGAACACTGGCTTTTAAAGCTGCCAAAGGAGTCGGTAATTGTAGACAGCTGTATCCCCTGACGAGAGGGCGGGTCAAAGCTACAATCTGCAATGGGCCCGACCAATCAGCTGCTTAGGGGAATCCAGGAAGCCATTTCCTGAAACATATACAAACACATACAAACCCAAAACAACACAGAAACTGGGGAACGTAACAGCATACATTACTAAAAACCTGTTTTCGCTTTGTCATTATGGGGTATTTTGTGTAGATTGCTGAGGATATTTTGGTATTTAATCCATTTTAAGATAAGGCTGTAACATAACAAAATGTTGAAAATGTCAAGGGGTCTGAATACTTTCCAAATGCACTGTATTGATGAAGCCGTTGACTGAGGTGGTATACTCCTCAATGCCATTGGATGAATTCCGTAACATATTCCAGTCTGTGCTAGCAAAACAGTCCTGTAGCTTAGCATCCGCATCATCTGACCTCTTCTGTATTGAGAGAGTCACTGGTACTTCCTGCTTTAGTTTTCGCTTGTAAGTAGGAATCAGGAGGATAGAATTATGGTCAGATTTGCCAAATGGAGGGCGAGGGAGAGCTTTGTATGCATCTCTGTGTGTGGAGTAAAGGTGGTCTAGAGTTTTTTTTCCCCTCTCTGGTTGGACATGTGACATGCTGGTAGAAATGAGTTAAAATGGATTTAAGTTTGCCTGCATTAAAGTCCCCGGCCACTAGGAGTGCCTAGATGAGCATTTTCTTGTTTGCTTATGGCCTTATACAGCTCGTTGAGTGAGGTCTTAGTGCCAGCATCGGTTTGTGAATGGTAAATATAGATGGTGTGGTCTACAGCTTGTAATTACGGTACTCTCGAGACTTCCTTAATATTAGACATTTCACACCAGCTTTTATTGACAAATAGACACACACCCCCACCCCTCGTCTTACCAGACGTAGCTGTCCTGTCCTGCCAATGCACCGAAACCCCAGCCAAATGTATATTATCCATGTCGTCGTTCAGCTACGACTCATGAAGCATAAGATTTGACAGTTTTTAATGTGCCATTGGTAGGATAGTCTCGAACAGAGATCATCCAGTTTATTCTCCAGTGATTGCACGTTGGCCAATTAAACAGATGGTAGAGGCTGGTTACCCACTCGGCGACAAATTCTAATAAGTCACCCTGATCTCCACCCCCTGTATTTCCGTCTTTTCTTCCCACGAATAAGGGGGATTTGGGCCTGGTCTCGGAGAAGCAGTATGTCCTTCGCTTTGGACTCATTAAAGACAAAACCTTTGTCCAGTTCGAGGTGAGTAATCGCTGTTCTGATATCCAGAAACTATTTTCGGTCATCAGAGATGGTAGCAGCAACATTATGTACTAAATAAGTTACAAACAATGCAAAAAAAACACAAAATAGCACAGTTGGCTAGGAGCCCGTAAAATGGCAGCCATCCCCTCCGGCGGCATTATTATCAACAAACCTCCATTCCGCTTTATCCCAGTGTACTATAGATACTGTCCACCCATCTGATATCTGCTAGTGACAGCACGGCACTTGTGATTAAATACAGATTATTACTTCACCTCTCGCTCTAAATCCCTGGATTGCTTCAGGCAGTTTTAAAAACGCCTCACCTCTGAACACTGCACCTTATTGGTGGTTGAAAATCCACATGACTCTCTGTAGGTACAACAAAGAGGCCAAAATGAAATCTGTTTGGGCTGTTCAGATTATTAACACAATGACAATACAGGGATAGAGCCTCTATTGTATCACAGTTCATATCAGACCAGGATACAATTTGTACTAGACAGGTACAGAGTCTTGGTGTCTGTTTACCTGACTGTCACTCAGTCTGTCTGGTGTTCTCTTAAGCACGCATAGTGCTTGATTCTGGACCTTATAGTCAGGTTTTTCTATACATGCGTTTCTGGTGGAAACGGACCTTTTGGAACCTCGGCGAAGTACCTTGTCTTAGCTTTGGGAGTGTTTTGCTTTATCTCTTTCATTCTACCTGGAAAAACTCAACTTGTCTATCTTCCAAAGAAGAACAATAATCTTTTTGAATCCATTGCCTTCTTCAAGAACTTCGTCTTCATCTCTTCCTTTGAGACACTCTTGAACCATCAGTGTTTGACCTTTGAACTGAAGAACTACAGCTTGGTCCCACTTTACAGAAAGACAAGGACCCTAAACAGAAACTACCTGACACACAACAATAGATAACTAAGTATCTGTGATCGGTAGCGATGATCCCTACTAAGCTTCTGATGTACCGGGGTCCACGCGGTTGCGCTCCTCGCTCCGAGGCTCGTGGAGACACGTTAAGGCGTAGGAAATCGTGTGGAGAGTTGTTTCAGAAAGGGTACAGGGTGAGGTTGGGGCCGCATGGGATGGCTATGGAGAAGGAGAGGCAGAAGAGACCATATCTTGGTCTCTGGACCTCTCTGAGCTTTCTCTGCAAATGGGGTAAGAATAAAGATCTAGTGCCATAGTTACTCTGTAGGGTAAGAATAAAGATCTAGTGCCATAGTTACTCTGTGGGGTAAGAATAAAGATCTAGTGCCATAGTTACTCTGTGGGGTAACAATAAAGATCTAGTGCCATAGTTACTCTGTGGGGTAAGAATAAAGATCTAGTGCCATAGTTACTCTGTAGGGTAAGACTAAAGATCTAGTGCCATAGTTACTCTGTGGGGTAAGAATAAAGATCTAGTGCCATAGTTACTCTGTAGGGTAAGAATAAAGATCTAGTGCCATAGTTACTCTGTAGGGTAAGAATAATGATCTAGTGCCATAGTTACTCTGTAGGGTAAGAATAAAGATCTAGTGCCATAGTTACTCTGTAGGGTAAGAATAATGATCTAGTGCCATAGTTACTCTGTAGGGTAAGAATAATGATCTAGTGCCATAGTTACTCTGTAGGGTATGAATAAAGATCTAGTGCCATAGTTACTCTGTAGGGTAAGAATAAAGATCTAGTGCCATAGTTACTCTGTAGGGTAAGAATAATGATCTAGTGCCATAGTTACTCTGTAGGGTAAGAATAATGATCTAGTGCCATAGTTACTCTGTAGGGTAAGAATAATGATCTAGTGCCATAGTTACTCTGTAGGGTAAGAATAATGATCTAGTGCCATAGTTACTCTGTAGGGTAAGAATGGTAGAATATATGGGGTCTGGGTCATGTTCAAACAGTCTGACTCATCCAGTATACGCTTCCTTTCCAAATGGGGTGACAATAGAGATCCATGGGGCCATAGTCAAACTGTGGTCCTGTCTGTTTAAACATAGTTTATACAAGTAGGAATCACAATCTACACTTCCTCTTAAAATGGGATAAGAATTGTAGAACATGGGGTCTGGGCCATGTTCAAAGAATTCATCTAGTTATCTCCAAATGCGGTAAGGACCAAGGTCTGGGAAGGGTATGGAGTCTCTCATTGTGGTTATGATTCTTGTTCTTTACTCTGCAGTGTGGTTCCAATGGCTTAGTTTGTTGGGGGGGGAAGAGTGATGGTAGCATCTGGGTTGTTTGATTCCCGCGTGGCCCGTGTATACAAATATTTGTGGTACTGTAGCTGTTACGTGTGATGAGGCTTGCAGTTTGATGTGTTGTATGGTCTTGCTGCAGGATAGTTCCAAGCACTTTCTCACTGTATGCAGGAGATAACTATTTTGTTTACAGATGTCTCCACCAGTTGAGGCTGGTGTGAGGAGCTATAGGAGGAGAGGCTCGTAATGGCTGGAATGGAATAAATGGAATGATATCAAACATATGGAAACCACATGTTTTACCCCGTTCCATTTATTCCAGTCCAGCCATTATAATGAGCCAGTCCTCCTATTGTTCCTCCCACCAGCCTCCACTGGTATCAACCATGAATTAAACTATGAACAGATCCCCAAAAATACAAAGAGATTTGAAAAATACAAAGATAAGTAACTGTTTAACATCGTCCTGCCCTGTTAACCTCAGTCACTACTAGTGTAAGTTATTCCATCCAGAATTAATAGAAATACGCATTGGTATGCATGGCACACACACACACACACACACACACACACACACACACACACACACACACACACACACACACACACACACACACACACACACACACACACACACACACACACACACACACACACACAGTAGATCAGAGCAGGGAATATATTGGTGTTATGTAAACTGGCATTGAGGCAGGTGTTGCATTGTTTCTCTAACCCCTGGACTCAGACACATGTAGGACACTCAGTTTACAGTACATGACACTACTGTATTGTATGTAGGCCTATTTTACAGTATATCCTCCTTATAGGGGACAGGCCACACTGTAAAACACTATCATTTTATCTATGATTATTAACCTTTATTTCTCTCTCTCTCTATCTCTCTCTCTCTCTCTGTCTCTCTCGCTCTCTCTCTCTCTCTGTCTCTCTCTCTCTCTCTCTCTCCCCCTCCCTCTCATCTCTCTCTCTCTCTCTCTCTCTCTCTGTCTCTCTCTCTCTCTCTCTCGCTCTCTCTGTCTCTCTCTCTCTAACTCTCTCCCTCCCTCTCATCTCTCTCTTATCTCTCTCTCTTATCTCTCTCTCTTGCTCTCTCTCTCTCTCATCTCTCTCTTATCTCTCTCTCTTGCTCTCTCTCTCTCTCTCTCTCTCTCTCTCTCTCAGGCTTAAGATTCCTGAGAGCCTTGAGATTGATACAGTTCTCAGAAATTTTACAGTTTTTGAATATCTTAAAAACAAGGTAAGTATAGGGCTTTCATTGGACTACCGCCACCACTCCAGCACGGTAGCACCACAACAACTATCTACAGAATACATCTGACATAGAGGCTCGGGTCAGGTTTGCTCTCTAGACACTCTCTGGACACTGCTGTAACACTTTATTTTACAGTCCTGTTCCAGACTTATACTAAGACATTTAAACTTATGTGGTAACAACTCTTCAAAGCATGCATTGAGCATTTATAGTAGCTCCCTGGTATAAATGTTACATATAGTAGCTCCCTGGTATAAATGTTACATATAGTAGCTCCCTGGTATAAATGTTACATATAGTAGCTCCCTGGTATAAATGTTACATATAATAGCTCCCTGGTATAAATGTTACATATAATAGCTCCCTGGTATAAATGTTACATATAGTAGCTCCCTGGTATAAATGTTACATATAGTAGCTCCCTGGTATAAATGTTACATATAGTAGCTCCCTGGTATAAATGTTACATATAGTAGCTCCCTGGTATAAATGTTACATATAGTAGCTCCCTGGTATAAATGTTACATATAGTAGCTCCCTGGTATAAATGTTACATATAGTAGCTCCCTGGTATAAATGTTACATATAGTAGCTCCCTGGTATAAATGTTACATATAGTAGCTCCCTGGTATAAATGTTACATATAGTAGCTCCCTGGTATAAATGTTACATTTAGTATACTCCCTGATATAAATGTTACATATAGTAGCTCCCTGGTATAAATGTTACATATAGTATACTCCCTGGTATAAATGTTACATATAGTATACTCCCTGGCATAAATGTCACATATAGTATACTCCCTGGTATAAATGTCACATATAGTATACTCCCAGGTATAAATGTTACAAATAGGATACTCCCTGGTATAAATGTTACATATAGTATACTCCCTGGTATAAATGTCACATATAGTAGCTCCCTGGTATAAATGTTTAAGATTTTTTATTTTATTTAACTAGGCAAGTCAGTTAAGAACAAATTCTTATTTTCAATGACGGCCTAGGAACAGTGGGTTAACTGCCGTGTTCAGGGGCAGAACGACAGATTTGTACCTTGTCAGCTCGGGGGTTTGAACTTGCAACCTTCCGGTTACTAGTCCAACTCTCTAACCACTAGGCTACCCTGCCGCCCCATATAGTATACTCCCTGGTATAAATGTTACATATAGTATACTCCCTGGTATAAATGTTACATATACTAGCTCCCTGGTATAAATGTTACATATAGTATACTCCCTGGTATAAATGTTACATTTAGTATACTCCCTGGTATAAATGTTACATATAGTATACTCCCTGGTATAAATGTCACATATAGTATACTCCCTGGTATAAATGTCACATATAGTATACTCCCTGGTATAAATGTTACATTTAGTATACTCCCTGGTATAAATGTTACAAATAGTATACTCCCTGGTATAAATGTTACATATAGTATACTCCATGGTATAAATGTTACATATACTAGCTCCCTGGTATAAATGTTACATATAGTATACTCCCTGGTATAAATGTTACATTTAGTATACTCCCTGGTATAAATGTTACAAATAGTATACTCCCTGGTATAAATGTTACATATAGTATACTCCCTGGTATAAATGTTACAAATAGTATACTCCCTGGTATAAATGTTACAAATAGTATACTCCCTGGTATAAGTGTCACATATAGTAGCTCCCTGGTATAAATGTTACATATAGTAGCTCCCTGGTATAAATGTTACATATAGTATACTCCCTGGTATAAATGTTACATATACTAGCTCCCTGGTATAAATGTTACATATACTAGCTCCCTGGTATAAATGTTACATATAGTATACTCCCTGGTATACATGTTACATTTAGTATACTCCCTGGTATAAATGTTACATATAGTATACTCCCTGGTATACATGTTACATTTAGTATACTCCCTGGTATAAATGTTACATATAGTATACTCCCTGGTATAAATGTTACAAATAGTATACTCCCTGGTATAAATGTTACATATACTAGCTCCCTGGTATAAATGTTACATATACTAGCTCCCTGGTATAAATGTTACATATAGTATACTCCCTGGTATAAATGTTACATATACTAGCTCCCTGGTATAAATGTTACATATACTAGCTCCCTGGTATAAATGTTACACATAGTATACTCCCTGGTATACATGTTACATTTAGTATACTCCCTGGTATAAATGTTACATATAGTATACTCCCTGGTATACATGTTACATTTAGTATACTCCCTGGTATAAATGTTACATATAGTATACTCCCTGGTATAAATGTTACATATAGTATACTCCCTGGTATAAATGTTACAAATAGTATACTCCCTGGTATAAATGTTACAAATAGTATACTCCCTGGTATAAGTGTCACATATAGTAGCTCCCTGGTATAAATGTTACATATAGTAGCTCCCTGGTATAAATGTTACATATAGTATACTCCCTGGTATAAATGTTACATATACTAGCTCCCTGGTATAAATGTTACATATACTAGCTCCCTGGTATAAATGTTACATATAGTATACTCCCTGGTATACATGTTACATTTAGTATACTCCCTGGTATAAATGTTACATATAGTATACTCCCTGGTATACATGTTACATTTAGTATACTCCCTGGTATAAATGTTACATATAGTATACTCCCTGGTATAAATGTCACATATAGTATACTCCCTGGTATAAATGTTAAATATAGTAGCTCCCTGGTATAAATGGTACATATAGTAGCTCCCACTGTGCTTATTCCAATGAATCTCACTCATGTCATCTGAAATTGTCATGTAATTACTATGTATTTTAACTTTCATTTCCCCATGTAGTGGCTGAGTAAATAGCAGGACTGTACAGTAAAGTGTCACTGAGGTTGTCTCTTGATGACTGTTTGGCCCAGCGTGCCTCTCCTGTCCTTTCTGGGCTCTTCACACTGTAAACACAGAGACGTTGATTAGTGTACAGTAATCCTCTCTTTCTGTGGTTTAGCCCTCGTGTACAGGTGAGGGAGAGATAGTGAGGGAAGGAGAAAGAGATGGAGGGAAAGGGAGAGAGAGAGAGAGAGAGGGAGGGAAAGGGAGAGAGAGAGAGAGAGGGAGGGAAAGGGAGAGTGTATGATGTATGTGGACCGATCCTGAACTAAAGCATGACACGTTCCCTATTACACCAGGGCAAGAATAGTCACTACAGTAGCTGTTGACTATATGTAGGAAACACAACACAAGATGATGGTTAGAGTGCTGGCAACAGCATTCCACAAAAGCTGTCATGACATAATGTACGTTCTTAGCAGTTCAATAGAGTAATCCCTTTCAGCTTAATGAATTTTGTTTGGTTTTATTGCATTTTTGTTTTTGACCTGATCCCACCCCCTAGAGACCCACAGTCCCATTCATTTCCTGGCTTAGCGAAAGAGAAAAGAATAGAACATCTTGTTTTTATCATTTTTTACTTGCATCTTACATTTTATTTAGCATCTTACTGGCATACCATGCCAGACATAAAGACAGAACTTGACGTAATGATAAAATAATGACAGGAGCAGAGAGTACATGTACAGGACAGTACGGTACTTTACAACCTAAGCCAGGTGTTTTCTAGCCTCACCATCTTAGACCCAATAGATGAGCCTCTCCCATTACATTATTCTCTTTCTGTCACCCTTACCTGGTCTGGATCTCTTTGAGAGATTTTTATGGTTCTTATTCTACCCAGCAATTCCATCAAGCTGGTGAACCTGTGTTCCATCTTCATAAGCACATGGCTAACAGCTGCCGGATTCATACATTTGGTAAGTGGCTGGGCGGGGGGGTTGGGCTACGGGGGGGAGTAAGGGAGGTGAGAACTCCTAACGCTTGGTCCGAAAACAACCTCTAGCCCCTCCCTTCCCCCTGGATGTGTGGCAGATCTGAAGTGCTGAAGGGTCCCTGACCAACCCCTACTTCCTACCCCCCGGGGACTCCTGTATGTCCGAAATGATCGGATAGGTATGTAAGCAATACGGAACAAAATATATACAGTCGCGGGCACTAAAAATGTAGTTTAAAAAAAGAACCTACACTGCGGTATAGGTTTTTTGTGACAAACTATTGCTGGGATACCCTAGAGCGCCGTGTTGCTGGGATACCCTAGAGCACCCATTACGGGTAATAGTTCTGCCAGTACCAAAATACAACATGTTCAGTGCCCGTAACTGTATGAAAATCCCCAGCCTTTTTGAAGGCAAGGTGAAGCAGAAAATGACCATATTGCTTAAACCTATCTGATCCTCTCAGATCCACAGCAGGGCCTAGGGGGTAGTGGCCCGGGCTTGATTTGGGAATCGGCATGTTAGTTAAAAAGGCTAGGTGGGCGCCATCTGTGTATAGCCCCCATCCACCCAGTTCAGATGTGCTGCCACCCGAGGGGAGGGGGCTAGGGATTGCCTTCGGACCGGCCAATAGAGGGTGTTTCCATGTGATGATGAAGAGTTAGGGGCGCTTTAATCAATCAGTAGAACTACAGATCAATGTCTGTCCTTTTTATCAGTGAAATGACAGCTCAATCAATCAACAATGTCTGTCCTTTTTTCAGTTTTTCTCTTATTTCTTACATACAGCTGGCTCAAGTTGTCAGTACATTTATGTCAATGGCTCAACCAACAGTACAATAACACACCAACTAATATAGCATTAGAACATGCAGGAGGATACCTCTAACCTCCTGACACTAGATGGCAGCATCAGCTCAATATTAAGGTTCCAGAAATGCTGCTTTTTCTGATCAGAGTGAAAGCACGATAGTTCAGCAGGGACAGATTCAATCAAACTTGTGTTGAGAAGGTTATATGCAGGGCCTTTGTTTGCAAACTGCTGCCCTAAGTGTCAGAACCATGTCGTGTTCAGTTCAGTTCACTTGTTTCCGAACTGGAGGCACTAACCAGTGGAGGTACTTGATAGTGTCACAGCATCCTCAACCACGCCGGAAATGCATTAGTCCACTGGAAGACATGTTTGTTGGCTACTGTGTAAACTCTGCAATGCTGGCTTGATTGACTCTTAAGACCATGTTGATGGTAAGACAAACCTAGAGCACCTGCATGCACAGAACATATAGAACCTGCTTCAGGGGTTGTGATCAAAATCCTTCCAATGTCTTTGCTTAAGACTGACATTCTACCCTGTTCAAATCTCTTTCCCGCTCCCGTTTTTAGGTGGAAAACTCAGGGGATCCTTGGGAAAACTTCCAAAATTCCCAGTCACTTTCCTATTGGGAATGTGTCTACTTGCTCATGGTCACTATGTCAACAGTGGGCTACGGGGATGTCTATGCAAAAACCACCCTGGGACGCCTGTTCATGGTCTTCTTCATCCTTGGGGGTTTGGTAAAACAACGTTTTTCTCTCCCCTCCTCCCCCCTTTGCCCCCTCCCCCCCCACCCTCAACCCGCCTGTCCCCATTTTCACACTATATAGAACTGTTATACCAGACAGAACAGTTAACCTTTCAATGTCTTCATCAATGTTAGCAATGTTTACATAGCACTGTTAAGCTTACCTATTTTTATATGTACAGTATAAAGTGCATTCAGAAAGTACTCAGACCTCTTGACTTTTTCCACGTTTTGTTACAGGCTTATTCTAAAATTGATTTAAACATTTTTTGGGGTTGCTTCTGTGTGTCGCTCTGGGTGGGAGTCTGTTAGATGACTAATGTGATGTAGTTGTTGAGCGGCTTCACTGCAAGTATATTCTATGTTTTAAACATTCAATCAATCTACACACAATACCCCATAATGACAAAGCAAAAACAGGTTTTTATAAATTTGGGCAAATGTATAAAAAAATACAAAACTGAAATATCACAAGTATTCCGATCCTTTACTCAGTACTTTGTTGAAGCACATTTGGCAGTGATTACTGCCTCAAGTCTTCTTGGATATGATGCTACAAGCTTGGCACACTTGTATTTGGGGAGTTTCTCCCATTCTTCTGTGCAGATCCTCTCACGCTCTGTCAGGTTGGATGGGGTGCGTCGCTACATAGCTTTTTTCAGGTCTCTGCAGAGATGTTCAAGGACACTCTGAGACCTGTCCCGAAGCCACTCCTGCGTTGTCTTGGCTGTGTGCTTAGAGTCATTGTCCTGTTGGAAGGTGAACCTTAACCCCCAGTCTGAGATCCTGAGCGCTCTGGAGCAGGTTTTCATCAAGGTACTCCCTGCCACTGAAAAACATCCCCACAGCATGATGCTGCCACCACCATGCTTCACCGTAGGGATGGTGCCAGGTTTCCTCCAAACGTGACGCTTGGCATTCAGACCAAATATTTCAATCTAGGTTTCATCAGACCAGAGCATCTTGTTTCTCATGGTCTGAGAATCTTTAGGTGCCTTTTGGCAAACTCCAAGCAGGCTGTCATGTGCCTTTTATTGAGGAGTGTCTTCAGTCTGGCCACTCTACCATAAAGGCCTGATTGGTAGAGCGCTGCAGAGATGGTTGTCCTTCTGGAAGGTTCTCCATCTCCGCAGAGGAGCTCTGGAGCTTCTGGAAGGTTCTCCATCTCCGCAGAGGAGCTCTGGAGCTCCGTCAGTGACCATCGGGTTATTGGTCACCTCCCTGACCAAGGCCTTTCTCCCCCGATTGCTCAGTTTGGCAGGGCGGCCAGCTCTAGGAAGAGTCTTGGTGGTTCCAAATTTCTTCCATTTAAGAATGATGGAGGCCACTGTGTTCTTGGGGACCTTCAATGCTGCATACATTTTTTTGGTACCCTTCCCCAGATCTGTGCCTCGACACAATCCTGTCTCGGAGCTCTACAGACAATTCCTTCGACCTCATGGCTTGGTTTTTGCTCTGACATGCACTGTCAACTGTGGGACCTTACATACTGTAGACAGGTGTGTGCCTTTCCAAATCATGTCCAATCAATTGAATTTACCACAGGTGGACTCCAATCAAGTTGTAGAAACATCTCAAGGATGTTGAATGGAAACAGGATGCACCTGAGCTCAATTTCGAATCTCATAGCAAAGGGTCTGAATAGTTATGTAAATAAGGTATTTCTGTTTTTATTATTAATACAATTACAAACATTTCTAAAAAACTGTTTTTGCTTTGTCATTATGGGGTATTGTGTGTAGATTGATGAGGGAAAAAATGATTGAATCAATTTTAAAATAAGGCTGTAACGTAACAAAATGTGGAAAAATGTCAAGGGGTCTGAATACTTTCTGAAAGTGCTGTAAGTACCTGCTTAGGTTACTATTGATGCTATATTTGTCTATTAGGACTATTGCTGTGATGCCTCCTGTAGTAGCCTACTGTATATTTGCACTTGACAATAGTCACTCATGTCTTGCTTCCCTCCCTATAGCTTGTGGATTGTATTTGTCTGAAGAGTAGAGTTATAAGATAATGTGCTACTAGCAGATTGATAATGCGGTTGTTGCTGTTCTTCTTAAAGCAGTCTGTTGTTTCAGGACTACCCCCTTCCTCTCGTGTCCCTCCCCACTATTCCAACAAACACAGTGGCAGGAAGACCAGGCCTAGGCCAGCCTGAGTGATACCATAGCGACCGCAGCTCTTTACACTCTGACATTTAACCCCAGTCAGAACAGCACCCCCTAGAGGAAAATGGGCTCACTGCAGCTAAACAGATTTATGTTAGTTTAGACTGTTAGCCTGTAACTCGATCCATCTCATATGATCTAATAGAAGATGACCTCCAGCTGTTTGAGAGTGTGCCGTGTGGTTGTCATAGCGATGTGAAGAAAGAAAGAGAAAGAAACAAAGAAAGAAAGAGTGTTACTCTGTCTGGAGGCTGTTTAGGTCTGGCAGCAGTAGGTCTGTTTCCTATCAGGAGTGCCATTAAATTACTCCATTGTGGTGATTCTGTAAACCCAGATCAAACTCAAAGCAGCGCTCACATCAACCTCACATCGTAACACATTATTTCCCCTGGATTTGGGTTTCGTGAGTATATTGGTTTAGTAAAAGGTTAATGGATAAAACAGTAATGAAATAGCTCAATAGTTCATGGTTAGCTGAACAGTTCGGTTGGTAGAGTGTAGCTCAGTTGGTAGTGCATATCGCTTGCAATGCCAGGATTGTGGGTACGATTCCCAAGGGGGTCCAGTATGAAAATGTATGCATTCACTACTGTAAGTCACTCTGGATAAGAGTGTCTGCTAAATGACTAAAATGTCAACATAAAAACAGTTAGCAAAAACCTGAACAGTTAGTGGATAGCTAAACATTAAGCAACAGCTCAACAGTTTGTGAATAGTTATGCGGTTAGTTAAAGGCTCAAAACGGTTACAAAATAGCTAAATAGATCATGGATAGCTGAACAGTTGGCACATAGCTCAACAGATAGTAGATAGCTAAATGGTTAGCAAACAGCTCAATAGTTAGTGGACAGCTAAACAGTAAGCAACAGCTCAACAGTTTGTGAATAGCTATAAGGTTAGCTAACTTCTCAAAGGTTGGTGGTTAGCAAGCAACTCAACAGGTAGTGGGTAGTTAAATGGATAGCAACAATCTAGACAGTTCGCTAAACGGTTTACAAACAACACTTTGTGAATAACTAAACAGTTAGTGGGTAGATAAATGGATAGTAAAAAGCTCAGCAGCTAAAGAGTTATCAAAAATGGCTAAACAGTGCTAGCGGGATATTGCTGTTGACATAGGCAGTTAAGAGAGAAGTACCTCCGGACAGGACAGGAGGCTGCAACTTTGCAAAATGCATCCAGCTCATTCCCACTGCCCTCCAAATGAGTCTTAATGTGTTTTGCAGCTGTGGACCATCAGGCCGGCCTGCTCAAATCAACCTGCCACATCATTGGTGTTTGTTGGACAAAACATGGCACATAGGTTTTTTTCCCCTCTTCTCTTTGCTACTTCCAGATGTTTTAGATCCTATCACAGATCAACCGTTGTTGGACGGCTGTGGCGATATTTACGCTTTACATTTTTTCTTCCCATGACCCTTAAAAACTGGGGTTTTCTTAATTAAAACGTTTTCTTTCCTATTTTTACCCCCCAAATATGTTTTTAAAACTTTGATTGGGCAATGCATCTCACTATCTCTTAGTTTGTTCTCTTCTTTAAAGTGTCAGTGCTAAGTGAGAACTACGAGATAAACTTTTGGACACTCATCCCCCCCAGTTTTTCAGCATTTGCACATTTATTTGATATCTTTAAAAACACCCCCCTCGCCAGAAATCTGTTTGGATTCAAGGGCCCGCTAGCCGACTCCCCCTCCACCTCCTCTATGGCATAGTCTCTTTTTTTAGTCTCTTCTTCTGTCTCCCATCTTCTCCTTAGGCCATGTTTGCCAGCTACGTCCCTGAAATCATAGAGTTAATAGGAAACCGCAAGAAATATGGTGGTTCCTATAGTGCGGTTAATGGGAGAAAGTAAGTATTTTCCGGAAGGTTCTGCTGTCTTTCCTTGTACGCGGTAGAACCCTTTCTGCATGCCCTTTTCTTTTTTCTGTTTCATGCATGTAGGCCATGTTTGCTCGCTACGTGCCAGAAATTGCTGCTCTCATCCTTAATCGGAAGAAATACGGAGGGAGTTATAACTCTACACGAGGCAGAAAGTAAGTCCAAATCCAGTCAAGGTGTGGTTGTGTGACACAAGTGCTCCCCCTCAGGTTAAGAGTGATATGGGGGTTGATTCACCAAGTTACCATTACTTTAAAGTCACACTGCGTGACTGGAGACCTTGGCCATAAGGACACACATGTCCATGTCCCTTTACTCTCTCTATTTCTCTCTTTCCCCTGTCTTTATTCTCTCTGTCTTTATTCTCTCTCTGTCTTTATTCTCCCTGTCTTTATTCTCTCCCTGTCTTTATTCTCTCCCTGTCTTTATTCTCTCTCTGTCTTTATTCTCTCTCTGTCTTTATTCTCCCTGTCTTTATTCTCTCCCTGTCTTTATTCTCTCTGTCTTTATTCTCTCTCTGTCTTTATTCTCTCTCTGTCTTTATTCTCCCTGTCTTTATTCTCTCCCTGTCTTTATTCTCTCTCTGTCTTTATTCTCTCTCTGTCTTTATTCTCTCTCTGTCTTTATTCTCTCTCTGTCTTTCTTCTTTCGCTCTCTCTCTCGCTCTCTTTCTTTTGCTGTCTCTCGTTGTCTCTCTCGCTGTCTCTCTCGTGTTCACTCTTGTTCCCTCTCTCGATCTCTTGCTATCTTTCCCTCTCCCTGTCTTTCTTCTCTCTCTCGCTCTCTCTCTCTCTCTCTCTATCTCTCTTGTTCTCTCTTGATCACTCTCTCTTTCTCACTCTGTCCTTCACTCAATGATTACCTGAAGTCCATCCTTGTGCTTTTGTTTTTATTTTTTACTTTGATACATCCTATGTGCTGCATTTTAATTTAATTTGAAAACTAGAGCTTTCATGACTACATTATAGACATATGCTATTAATATGTGATGATTTATTCCTAATTATGTACAGTACTGTTATATGTTGTCCTACTTATTGATTCCGAGACCGTCCAATGACATTCCTCCTTCAATTGTGCTCTCACTATAAGGATGAATCAGGGTCATGATGATACATCATTGTAAAATAACTAGTCATGAAACCCCTACTATCAGCTCTAAAAAGTACACGTTTCTGCTTCACAAGAAAATAGAAAAATACATTCATCCTCAACTGCATTATTATTGGTGGTCTTTTAGTAGCATCATCAATCTCAATGACCTTGCAGGATATGATTTTGTTTCTTGTTTTCATTTTGCTTGAGTTACTTTGATTAAGACATGTTTTTGTGTTTTTTTTGCATCATTTATCTGCATGTTCTCTGTGACCTGAGCTCAGCTCTGTTGGCTTTTTCATGCTTCATGGTTCCCATGACAAACCTGACAAAAAGCTCAACTTCATGTCTTGTCACCACCAGCCCCATCGCATCATCACTGTGTGACATGACTCTTATTAACCGCTCACTTGCATCATCTCTGCTCGACATGACTCTGGCCATGATCTTCAGTCAGCTCCCACACCCTGAATGCTGGATGCCTCGCTCTCATTGGAGGCTCTCGATTGCTCTTGGCTTGCTTTGCCCGCTTGGTTCTGTGGTGTCGCGTTGTTTGGTTTGTGTGGCTGTAGTTGTGTGGGCAAGAGGTTGTGGTGTGTGTGTGTGTGTGTGTGTGTGTGTGTGTGTGTGTGTGTGTGTGTGTGTGTGTGTGTATGTGGATGTTCAGAACACAGGTTGTTGTGTTGTGTGTGTATGTACAGTGGGGCTGAGTCCCTGGTTCTGTGGTGTGTGTGTGTATGTACAGTGGGGCTGAATCCCTGGTTCTGTGGCTCAAACCTTACTGGCTCAACAGCACAGCACATCACACAGACTAACTAACCTCTTAGTTAGACCCAGACTAACCTCACTGCTCCTAATAGTTTAGCTCAGCAGAATGAAGAGACTTCCTGCATCTCTCTCTCTCCCACCGTCTTCATATGTTCTACCTTACTATTTTCTTCCTCTCCCGCTTTTTCTTCCTTCTCTTTATCCTACTCTCCCTCATTCTCTCCTTTATCCTACTCTCCCTCATTCTCTCCTTTATCCTACTCTCCCTCATTCTCTCCTTTATCCTACTCTCCCTCATTCTCTCCTTTATCCTACTCTCCCTCATTCTCTCCTTTATCCTACTCTCCCTCATTCTCTCCTTTATCCTACTCTCCCTCATTCTCTCCTTTATCCTACTCTCCCTCATTCTCTCCTTTATCCTACTCTCCCTCATTCTCTCCTTTATCCTACTCTCCCTCATTCTCTCCTTTATCCTACTCTCCCTCATTCTCTCCTTTATCCCCCTCGATCTCTCTCTCTCTCTCTACCCCTTTTCCCCTCAGTGAGACAAGATTAACGAGATGTTATGTTTGGCTGGCGCCCTGCGTCTCCGTTCACTGACAGGGTGTTGAGAGAAGGGTTTGTCAAAACTGCCTACTCCCCCTCTCGCCACCTTTCCCTCTCCCTCACTCCCCCTTTCGCACACTCTCCCACTTTCACTCTTTACTGTACCTCTCTCTCTCTCGCCATTTCTTGCTATCTCTCTCTCTCCCTCCCCCTTCTCCTTTTCCCTGGCTGTACTGTACATGTGGTAGTAATCGGGCCCCCAGGTCAGCCTGCCAAGCACAGAGGCTCAGACTGGCACAATGATATGTGTATTGTTATGTTATATACTGTATGTATGGGTTCATACTTTATATGTACATATCAAGATACATATACAAACACTTTTGTCATAATGGTTTATTGTTTCATTATGGAGAGTACACTTTTTGGGCAAGGAAAAATCTAAACAAGTTCAGTTCACGAAACTGTGGGTTAGGAAGATTTCCAACTTTCAGTTAATATTATACATCTTTAGGTGTTTTATCTGTAGACATAGAATACAGTTTCATGACACGCGCATGCACACACACACACACACACACACACACACACACACACACACACACACACACACACACACACACACCAGTCAGTGTAGTGACAGATCTCATGTCGCCTAGACTGATGTCATAAAGACGAGCGTTGTGTTGGCTCTCGACTCACTGCACTGTGGTTCTTATTAGGGCTCTGTGGTTTCCATTAGCCCCCACTGAAACAGAGGGACTGGTATGGAAACTGGGCTAATCCCTGGCTGAACCCTGCAGTACTCTGAATGTGTTAGTTCTCTGTAGGCCTATGAGGGCTTGTAGTCTGAGGTGTGGAGACCTGGAGACTCTCATCCCAGTCAAACATATTATATAATGTGTACAGTACGCATTAGGGAATTTAATGCACGATGTATTAACATAAATAAATACCATAATTAATGTGATACTGAACATGAATAAACTACATGAATTACCTACATGAGTAACATTAGAGTATGAATAACATCTCCAGTATTCAGGTTAGATAGCATCCAAATATATCTTCCTTGTTTCTGTGGCAAAATGTATTTTTAATGCTACACCGTGTTTCACTAGTTACAGAGATAGAGGCCGCTGTTGAGTGAAAGACACAAGAGATATGTTTGTTTTGGTGCCATTCTTTCTGCATCCTATAGTATCAGCCAATGGATCAGAGCGATATCAATGGTGTGGCCTCTGTTGCTGGTGTTTGAGCTGTCTGTTTGCTGTCGTGAAGTATTTGATGTGTTTCTGATGATATGGTTTGTTAGGTTGAAATCCTGCATGGTCTGTAATGCATGTTCTCAGACTTCCCTTGTGCATTTTAATGTGATGCTGTGCACCTTCTATTGTGGCACTTGGTATTTATGTGTAATATTTTCTCATATGTTCTGTGCCACCGTGATTGTACACACAACTTGAGTTTTTGTGTTTGAGTCCAAGGTCGAATAAGCCTAAAGGAAGTTATATTTTTTGCAAACCAATGAATAGATTTTGAATCGTATCCTTACTACTCCTTAAATATATAGCCAAATACCTTCCTTGGCTTGGATACTGTGCTGTTGTTTATAATGCTAGCCCTGGCGCACCAATAGACAAAATTATCAGTAGTTTGTCCATCCTGCAATGAAGTCAACTGAAGCTATATACTCCCAACAATGGTTCCGCTTTAAAAATCTGTCAAGCTCCACTGATAACTCATATATACACTACCGTTCAAATATTTGGTGGCACTTGTTTTTGAAGGAAAAGCTATTTTTTTTGTCAATTTTAAAATAACATCAAATTGATCAGAAATACAGAGTCGACATTGTTAATGTTGTAAATGACTATTGTAGCTGGCCTTCTAGGCAGAGATACTCTGTCCAGTGTTTGTGTTTTTATTTTTATTGACCATTCTGCGATACTGTATGGCTATTCTTTGCAACTCTGCCTAGAAGGCCAGCATCCCAGAGTCGCCTCTTCACTGTTGACATTGAGACTGGTGTTTTGTGGGTACTATTTAATGAAGCTGCCAGTTGAGGACTTGTGAGGCATCTGTTTCTCAAACTAGAAATTGTAATGTACATATCCTCTTGCTCAGTTGTGCACCGGGGCCTCCCACTGCTCTTTCTATTCTGGTTAGAGCCAGGTTGCGCTGTTCTATGAAGTTAGTAGTACACAGCGTTGTACGAGATCTTCAGTTTCTTGGCAATTTCTCACATGGATTAGCCATCATTTCTCAGAACAAGAACAGACTGATTGGTTTCAGAAGAAAGTTCTTTGTTTCTGGCCCACAAATGCTGATGCTCAAGATACTCAACTGTTCTAAAGAAGGCCAGTTTTATTGCTTCTTTTATCAGAACAACAGTTTTCAGCTATGCTGACATAATTGCAAAAGGGTTTTCTAATGATCAATTAGCCTTTTATAATTATACATTTGGATTAGCTAACACAACGTGCCATTGGAACACAGGAGTGATGGTTGCTGATAATGGGCCTCTGTACGCCTATGTAGATATTCCATTTAAAAAACTGCTGTTTCCAGCTACAATAGTCATTTACAACATTAACAATATCTACACTGTATTTCTGATCATTTGATGTTATTTTAATGGACAAAAAAAGGCGACATTTCTAAGTGACTCCACATTTCTGAATGGTAATGTACATGGATATGAGATGTCTGAGATGAACTCGGTGTGTGTTTGTGTGTGTGTGTGTGTGTGTGTGTGTGTGTGTGTGTGTGTGTGTGTGTGTGTGTGTGTGTGTGTGTGTGTGTGTGTGTGTGTGTGTGTGTGTGCGTGCGTGTGTGTGAGAGAGTGTGTGAGTGCTCCCGCGCCTGTCTTAATGCGGAGCCACAATAAACCATTTACTACGCTGCACAAATCCCATATACTGTACTCAGCCTCTGAAGATGACTTCAGGACATTGGGAGTAGGAAAACATGACTGATGTTTTTGTCTCCCTGAATGGGACACATCATCTTCTGCCAATGGCTGTTGACATCTCACTGAGACCTCTGCTCATCATCTCACCAGAGAGCTCACAGCATCATCACATCGCTGGATAGTTAGTCCAGGGCCCACCATGCAATCACCGCTGCTCTTCTAAACCCTTCATGGAATGAAGGCCAGATCTGTGAAGATCATTGTGTTCAATGGCTACCAGGCCATGTGTTGTCACCATGTCTACCAGGTGTCCACCAGATCATGTCTACTCCTTTCCTCTGGCCATGACCACCTCAATCTGCTTCAGCCTGCATCAGTCTGCCTCAGCCTGGCCTGAGTCTGCTTCAGTCCACTTAAGTATGCATCAGTCTGCTTTAGACCTCTTAAATGTGTTTCAATGCCACTTTGGACACACTGATCTGGACTGGAACTCATATGGACTTCCGTACCGTTCATATTCATACAGCTGAGAGAATTCACTCACACTCTTACAGTCGAGTCTTGCATATACAACAGGAGTTCATGTATCATCCAATGGTCTCATCTTCTCCCAGTATGAGAACATGGGTTTGGATCAGTGTTTGTTTCCGTTAGAACATATTGAGCCTGATGAGTTAGGTCTTGTAGTGATCAGGCCAGACCACAGTTCTTCAGTCAGTAACCCAATGCATAGACAGTCTAACTGCTCCACCAATCGCATACAGGGACAGAGCTGCAGAAGCGAATTGTCATCTGGCATCTCTTGTCTTGTGGCATCTCTTGTCTTGTGGCATCTCTTGAATAGAGACATTGTAATTACACAGATTGTCTTACAGGTCTTTTTAGGGCAATTAGGGTAGCTCGCCGTCTCTGTGTCCAATGTAATCCCCTTGATGACAAGAGGCTGGACTCAACAAGAGCATGTTTGGGTTTCTCTTCATTTGAGGTGTGACGTCGAACATTGGCTCGACGGCGTTGTTGGTTTTTCCTACCGCAGTACAAATGAGACCATTGGTAAAGCTGAACAGTTCAAACTGTCTTTAATCCTGTGGATTAGTTTGATTATGTAGTGTATCAACATACTACTTTAACTATGGAGGCATTGGGAAACCCTCCCCTAGGCAGCTTGCAAAATCTTTGCTTTGTGCTGGAGAACAGAACAAAATAATATGTATTTTGAGTCACCTGAACAGGCTTGATATGTTACAGTGACTAGGAGATGCATCTGTGTTTAAACTGACTCAAATCTACTCTGGTATGAGTGAAGATCCTATGTGAGTATTACTGTGAAACCCTCTATCTGAGAGCCTCTCTCTCTGGACTGGATCATCACCATCTGACACTGGAGCCCAGAGTGGAACCATTGGACAAACAAGGTCACGACCCCAGTCATGACCCCAGTCCGATCTATCCCCTATCTGTCTAAATCCACCTTCCTCCCAGAAGTCAGCAGTGCTCTATGTCTGACATAGAACTCCACTTCACTTTAAACACACTATCCTGCCATCCACACGTCAACCAGCTTCAAGTTCTGTTTAGAGGTCCTGTCAGCCGCAGACCAAGAAACCACTTTAGAAGGCTTTTAGTAATGCCGTGTATGAAAGCGTGCGTGTATTGATGTACATGTGTTTGTCAACATGTATTCGGCTCTCAGAGAGTCGGTTTGACGCAAGGGGACGGATGACAATCTAAACCAGAATGTGTACCAGAATGTGTACTGTAGGATTATATTTTAGGTCTCCTTAAAGTGGTTCAAAGTTCAGGGTTTGGTTGCACACATCATGTCATGGAGGGGGAAACTACGTTTTTCACTCTTGTGGGGATTTGTTTTCTTTTACTGAAAAAACAACAACACCAAAATTCATGTCTAGTTTTCTGAAGATATTTTTCTGACACAAATGTTTTTTTATTGGGAATTAGAGTTGAGAGTGCTTTGGTATGATGTGTGTGTTCTTTTCGGGGCATTCCTGTGTTAGTTGTGATTTATGTTGCCTTGCTCAGGTTGATTTCACCCCACCCCCCCTTTCTCCAGGCACATTGTGGTCTGTGGTCATATAACGCTCGAAAGTGTCTCCAACTTCCTCAAAGACTTCCTACACAAGGACAGGGATGATGTCAATGTAGAAATTGTTTTTCTCCATAAGTAAGTACATGTTTTGCTCCCTGACTTTAAACCATTACATTGCAAAATGTAGAAAATATTTTACAAATATATAAAAATATAAACATATATATATATAAGAATAGAAATATTCTTTCTCTCATGATCCCCCCTTTTTTTAAATGTGGGGTCTAATGTATTTCTAAAGTATGCATCAAATATCTACACTATATATACAAAACTATGTGGACACCCCTTCAAATTAGTGGATTTGGCTAATTCAGCTACAACCGTTGCTGTTAGGTGTATAAAATCGAACACACAGCCATGCAATCTCCATAGACAAACATTGGCAGTAGAATGGCTCGTACTGAAGAGCTCAGTGACTTTCAATGTGTCACCATCATAGGATGCCACCTTTCCAACAAGTCAGTTCATCAAATTTCTGCCTGATTAGAGCTGTCCCGATCAGCTGAAAGTGCTGATATTGTGAAGTGGAAACGTCTAAGAGCAACAACGGTTCAGCTGCGAAGTGGTAGGCCACACAAGCTCACAGGGCGGGACTGCTGAGTGCAGAAGCGCGAAGCACGTAAAAATCATCTGTCCTCGGTTGCGACACTCACTACGAGTTACAAACTGCCTCTGGCAGCAAAGTCAGCACAAGAACTGTTCGACGGGAACTTCATGAAATGGGTTTCCATGTCCGAGCAGCCACACACAAGCCTAAGATCACCATGTGCAATGCCAAGCATCGGCTAGAGTGGTGTAAAGCTCGCTGGAGTGGTGTAAAGCTCGCCGCAGTGGAAATGCATTCTCTGGAGTGATGAATCACACTTCACCATCTGCCAGTCCAATGGACGAATCTGGGTTTGGCGGATGCCAGGAGAATGCTACCTGCACGAATGCATAGTGCCAACTGTAAAGTTTGGTGGAGTAATAATGTCTGGGGCTCTTTTTCATGGTTCGGGCTAGGCCGCTTAGTTACAGTGCAGGGAAATCTTAATGCTACAGCATACACTGACATTCTAGACGATTCTGTGCTTCCAACTTTATGGCAACAGTTTGGGGGAAGGCCCTTTCCTGTATGCATGACAATGCCCCCGTGCACAAAGCGACGTCAATACAGATATGGTATGTCGAGATCGGTGTGGAAGAACTTGACTGGCCTTTGGGATGAATTGGAACACCGACTGCAAGCCAGGCTTTATCATCAAACATCAGTGCCCGACCTCACTAATGCTCTTGTGGCTGAATGGAAGCAAGTCCCCACACCAATGTTCCAATATCCTGTGGGAAGCCTTCCCAGAAGAGTGGAGGCTGTTATAACAACGAAGGGGGATCCAACTCCATATTAATGCCCATGATTTTGGAATGAGATGTTTGACTAGCAGGTGTCCACATACATTTGGTCATGTAGTGTATGTCTTTTTTTTATGGGATCCAACCCCTTGATTGAGTATAGTACAGAGCACACAGCTTGTGAGTCACTCGGAAAGAGTTTCTGCTTCATTAGTTAACAACTTCAAATCCCAACATGTATATGTCCTTGCACTCTCTCTCTCTTTCTCTTTCACTCTCTCACTCGCTGCTCCTGTAGTATTTCCCCTAATCTTGAGCTGGAAGCCTTGTTCAAACGCCACTTTACCCAAGTGGAGTTCTACCAGGGATCTGTTCTCAACCCTCACGATCTGGCCCGAGTGAAGGTACTGTACTGGCATGTACTGCTGTTATATATCATATTACACTGTACTGTAGTTACAGGATGAAAGGCTGTGTGTGAAAACAAGAAAATACTAAAAAAAAGCCAATGCTCCTGATCCCACCATCTAAGAGTGACAACGTTTCAATCCAAGTTGGACCTTTGCTTTGACCTGACGAAATGTGAATATTTAAAGGTGAGAGGGTTTCTGCTGTGTATTTTCTAACTCTTTATCGTTCCCTGTATAGATTGAGTCAGCAGACGCCTGTCTGATTCTGGCTAATAAATACTGTCCAGATCCCGATGCTGAAGATGCCTCCAACATCATGAGGTAATGATGATGATGATAAAAAATCTGGAGAGGGGACTGTTTACAGTATGTGTTCAATATATTTTTTTGAATTTGTAGGGTCATCTCTATCAAGAACTATTCCCCCAAGATACGAATTATCACTCAAATGTTACAATACCATAACAAGGTAGGGTCAGCACATCACTACTATGCTTCCTGCAATGATCAACATAAGATAACTATGGTTCAAACGTCTTTGAAGATGTGTAATGTGTGTGTGTGTGTGTGTGTGTGTGTGTGTGTGTGTGTGTGTGTGTGTGTGTGTGTGTGTAGGCTCACCTGCTCAACATTCCTAGCTGGAACTGGAAGGAGGGGGATGATGCGATCTGTCTAGCAGAGCTGAAGGCTGGCTTCATAGCTCAGAGCTGTCTAGCCCAGGGCCTCTCCACCATGCTTGCCAATCTCTTCTCCATGAGGTCTTTCATCGAGGTAACGTTGATACAACATTAACATGACCTTTTCACAAATATCTCTTTCATCAACCTAACAATATCAATAAGGGAACATTAGCACAAATTATTTGACGCAATGTCAGCACGGTAACATTAACGCAACCTTTTCACAATATCTGTCATCGAGATAATGTTGACACAATAACAGTAAGGTAACATTAAGGCCTAGATTCATTCTGGTCCGCAGAAGATCCACGTTATAGCATGATTGACATTTAAGGGTAATTTCCGTTTGAGCCAACATACAGTATGCAGTATTTAAGGTGAATGTGGTCTCCGCAAACCTGTAAACGTGGCCTTTAAAATAGCCGAAAAGGGGTGATGGGATTGAATCTAGCCCTAACACAACCTTTTCACAATGAGGTCTGTCATAAGAGGTAACGTTGACACAATAACAGTAATGTAACATTAACACAACCTGTTCACAATGTTGTTTTACTTTGGTATTTACTCTAGTACTACAGGATAGATACTGTAAGTGATTCCATGGGAGGACTGAGCTCTGGTCTTCTGAGTGAGTGTTTTCATTCAGAATCGTAACGGTCTTTCCGTCAGTCTGGTTTATCATATATAATCTGTAGGATCTTTGGTACTCTGCATTGCAGAGGTGCTCCCCTATATGAAAGAGCTGGTCTTCTTGTCGTAAAGATAATGGAGAAGTTTATAATGAGCGGGCTGACGAGGTCAGGATGGAGAAGAAACATCTGCTGGCCATATTTCCTGTATGAAAACAGAAACAGAAATGTAGAAAAGATGGACTATCGATGCTAAACCATAAACGGGGATCTAAGCTGTGAATGAAAAGGCATTGTCCTCGTTAAAGAGGGATTTAAAACGTTCGGCTTTCATCATCTACCATATGGCAGCTGCAAAGCTTTCAGGAAACTCATCCCTCATCGTCTATGGCAGCTCAGTGGATATGATGTAGCCCGCATGAACATCTGACAAAGAAGGGAGGAATCACTTCACATGAGAGGAAGAAATGAAAAGCTACAGTATCATTGTTACCATTATTTGATGAGTTGTGAAGCGATACAGCCCTATTCAGTCAGAACTCATGCTAGGCCAAGCCTAGTGAAACAACTTGTACATAATATACTGTCACCAAGTCAGCACGCCCTTGCTTCACTCAAAGTCAACTAAAACGCTATATTCAAACCATACCATCTCTGGTTTAATAGCAGGATGAATACACATGGCATACTGTATATTATTAAAATAGTTGGAATCAAAGAGTCGATGTGAATGACCGAAGAACATGAAATTATTCAAAATCTATCATAAATGCTAATATGAACCATTTTGAATGGCACCACTGTGCAGTTGAGAGAGAGAGGACAGGAGTAATTAAAATAGTTCTGTAATAGAGGTGGCCTCTTCTGATTCTGTCAGCATGCCTTAGACTTAGAGACTTCCATAAACATATGAACCTAAAGGCACAACGCTAGAAACGGAATGCTTATAGTGCATGGTGGGTTGCACTTGAGGACCGATTATTGTGAGGCTTCTTAACTATGTGAAGAGTGATGTGTCCGACAGCTTTTCTCAGCACAACTCTTACTAGGTAATTACAGAGTATGCGTTCCAAATGGCATTATTATTACTATTCCCTATTTAGTGCACTACTTTTGACCAGGGCCCATAGCGCGATATAGGGAATATGGTGCCTTTTGGTACACATCATGGAGAAATAGTTCAGTTCTGACACATTCTGCTGCAGATGTCTGTAATGAGCCTGTGTGTGAATGTGAAAGGAGGGATGTCTGGTCAGATCTGGATGAAGTTCATCAGGCCTTGTTTTGTTACCAGGGCGATAATAGGCCATCGTCATGGCAATTTGTCATCACAGGTGATTGAAACAGGAAGAAAACCAGAAAGTTAGTGAAAGGTGCTAATGAGAGACCCAAAAATACACACATACACACACACACACAATATAATGGATGCCATCTCCACAGGATCCCCTCGATTAGTGTTCCCCTATAGATGCCTGACCAATTGCTCTTACCCAAACAGGCGAGGCGTGTGCGTGTGTTAGTTATAGAGGAAGTGAGTCCCATATTAAAGCCTGTACAGCAGTTAGGATGGGGTGTAGTTATGATGAGAGACATGGAGACGGTTTCATTATGGGTCTAAGGATCTGACTGTGTCTGCAGTTCGTCAAAGTGTCTTCTCCTCCATCACTAAGAGACTGCTATTGAGGATGGGCTTATAAGTGGCTTATAACTGTGCTCAAGTTACTACTATACACATTTTCCATTTGTATATGTATTTTTATGTCTTTATATGTGTCTTTACGTATTTATATATGTATTTATATGTATCTTTACGTATTTATATATGTCTTTATATGTGTCTTTACGTATTTATATATGTATTTATATGTATCTTTACGTATTTATATATGTATGTTGTGCTTGTTGCTTCTCAGATTGAAGAGGATACGTGGCAGAAGTACTATTTAGAAGGGGTAGCTAATGAGATGTACACAGAGTATCTGTCCAGTGCCTTTGTGGGGCTCTCCTTCCCAGCAGTCTGTGAGTAAGTATGACACACCACAGTGATTTAGTCCTTGGGCCGATATGGGTAACTCTCTCTGCTACATTCTGCTGCTCTGTTTTACTGCTGCTGTACAAACGCTGTTCTGTTCCCTGGTACTGCTACAACCCCTGTTCTGTTCCCTGGTACTGCTACAACCACTGTTCTGTTCCCTGGTACTGCTACAACCACTGTTCTGTTCCCTGGTCCTGCTACAACCACTGTTCTGTTCCCTGGTACTGCTACAACCACTGTTCTGTTCCCTGGTCCTGCTACAACCACTGTTCTGTTCCCTGGTACTGCTACAACCACTGCTTTGTTCCTGGTACTTCTACAACCACTGTTCTGTCCCTGGTACTGCTACAACCGCTGTTTTGTGCCCTGGTACTGCTACAACCACTGTTCTGTTCCCTGGTACTGCTACAACCACTGTTTTGTTCCCTGGTACTGCAACAACCACTGTTTTGTTCCCTGGTACTGCTACAACCACTGTTCTGTCCCTGGTACTGCTACAACCACTGTTCTGTCCCTGGTACTGCTACAACCGCTGTTCTGTTCCCTGGTACTGCTACAACTGCAGTTCTGTTCCCTGGTACTGCTACAACCGCTGTTCTGTCCCTGGTACTGCTACAACTGCTGTTCTGTCACTGGTACTGCTACAACCGCTGTTCTGTCCCTGGTACTGCTACAACCACTGTTCTGTCCCTGGTACTGCTACAACCACTGTTCTGTCCTTGGTACTGCTACAACCGCTGTTCTGTTCCCTGGTACTGCTACAACCGCTGTTCTGTTCCCTGGTACTGCTACAACTGCACTTCTGTTCCCTGGTACTGCTACAACCACTGCTCTGTCCCTGGTACTTCTACAACCACTGTTCTGTTCCCTGGTACTGCTACAACCACTGTTCTGTTCCATGGTACTGCTACAACCACTGTTCTGTTCCCTGGTACTGCTACAAACACTGTTCTGTTCCCTGGTACTGCTACAACCACTGTTCTGTTCCCTGGTTCTGCTACAACCAATGTTCTGTTCCCTGGTCCTGCTACAACCACTGTTCTGTTCCCTGGTACTGCTACAACCACTGTTCTGTCCCTGGTACTGCTACAAACACTGTTCTGTTCCCTGGTCCTGCTACAACCACTGTTCTGTTCCCTGGTACTGCTACAACCACTGTTCTGTCCCTGGTTCTGCTACAACCACTGTTCTGTTCCCTGGTCCTGCAACAACCACTGTTCTGTTCCCTGGTACTGCTACAACCACTGTTCTGTCCCTGGTTCTGCTACAACCACTATTCTGTTCCCTGGTCCTGCTACAACCACTGTTCTGTTTCCTGGTACTGCTACAACTGCACTTCTGTTCCCTGGTACTGCTACAAACACTGTTCTGTTCCCTGGTACTGCTACAACCACTGCTCTGTTCCCTGGTTCTGCTACAACCAATGTTCTGTTCCCTGGTCCTGCTACAACCACTGTTCTGTTCCCTGGTACTGCTACAACCACTGTTCTGTCCCTGGTTCTGCTACAACCACTGTTCTGTTCCCTGGTCCTGCAACAACCACTGTTCTGTTCCCTGGTACTGCTACAACCACTGTTCTGTCCCTGGTTCTGCTACAACCACTATTCTGTTCCCTGGTCCTGCTACAACCACTGTTCTGTTTCCTGGTACTGCTACAACCACTGTTCTGTTCCCTGGTTCTGCTACAACCACTATTCTGTTCCCTGGTCCTGCTACAACCACTGTTCTGTTTCCTGGTACTGCTACAACCACTGTTCTGTCCCTGGTACTGCTACAACCACTGTTCTGTCCCTGGTACTGCTACAACTGCTGAAGAATAGTTGGTAGATAGAGGAGGACAATGACATTAAGAGTAAAGTAATATAATATAAAAGAAAAGGAACATTTTAATTTGAAACTATTGGTAATGTTGAAATAGTAGCTATATAATGTAGAACCTTGAAGAGGCATACCATTCCCTTACAATCCTCTGTGTGTGTGTCTGTGTGTGTGTGTGTGTGTCAGGCTGTGCTACGTGAAGCTGAAGCTGTTGCTTATCGCCATCGAGAACAAGTCGGAGCTGGGAGAGAGCAGGTTTGTGTCTCTGTGTTTCTGTCTGTTTCTCTCTGTGTTGTACAGGACAACGTGGCTGCTCTTGTTCTGTATATCACCACTGAACCTCTCTGTCTGTAACATCCCAGAACCTTTTTAAGTCTTAGGATGTCTTTCAAGATTTATCTGTAAATAGTTGTCTCTGTGTTGAACCATGAAAACCATTAACACTATATGGTACTATTAACTGGCTAACTATTAACATGAAATACTACTATAAATCCCACCCACCCCAACAGTAGTGTGAACTGGTTTTGTGCAAATAATGCGTTTATAGTGCAGTTGTTTTAGTTTAGTTTTTACTATATTATGAAATCACTATTGAAGAAGTCATGTCTAACTAACTTGTTATATATTTTGAAAAACATTTATTTTTAAACTTTCGCTCAGCCTTTTTGTAGTGTGCTTGCACCTGGACATGATACGTGAGGCAGTTCTTTTTGTCATGCCAGGCTTTTTTCCACTACATAGTGCCACCATTCTCAGTGCCATCTGAACTGCATATCTCTCTGATAGCAGAAGTAAATGATTTCACAGATGCAATATGTGTAACAAGATCAGCTCTTCTAGATCTTCAACCTTCTGGTTTACTAAGTGATATGAAGGTCTTCAACTTTTTCACAGAGTGCTACAGCAAGCACTTCCATTTCCCCATCAGAAGGTAGAAGGACAGCAAATTGAGACATATTGAGACACATTCATAATATGATTTTTCATCTCTCCTTTTATGTTAATAACAACTGTTTGATTTGAGGTTGTTTTCTTGTTGTTTGCAGAAGCCGAAAGCGGTATGCCCTCTTCCTTATCTTTCCCTCCAAAGTTCAACCCTATCGCCACCACTTTAGAGCTTCTGACTTTGGGTCATGTTTCCTAAGGATCCATTTCCAAACCCTATATCAAAACGGGCCAATGTCTCACTCTATCTTTGATTGTGTTCCTTGTGCCTAATGCACTAACTTCTTTGCAGGCAGAGAGAGGATAGTTGAATTTGACTCGTTTGTAACTCTTGTTGATTTGTCTGATGTTGTCGACGTGCCCAGGCTAACACCATCCCCTCCATTTCTACCTCCTGTTTTGAGTTTCTTTCTGTCTCGCGTTTCAGTCGTCCTGCTTAATTTCTCTCTCACTTCAGTTCTTTTTCAGTGTCCTCAGTCAGTCGTAACTGTGTGCGAACTTTGTGCCAAACTGATTATAATTTTCTTCCCGGGTGTTTCTTTATTTTTGTGCTCATCATCACAACACTACTTCATATTATTATAGTTTTAATAGTGTCATCTCACTTATCAGTCGGGAAACAGATTGTTGATGTCTGAACCCCAGAAGTGTTTATCATGGATTAGGCTATTGTTGATTTGTTGCACATTTCTGCAATATTATGGAATCGGTGGATTGATTATGTCATTGTAGTTTGACACAAATGCATGTTTTATAGATTTTTACAATACAAACAGCATTTGTTAAGCCATGTTATATCTTATTCATGGCATGGGACCATTGACTTTGGATAACTTAACATTTATCCTATGGAGTTTTTAGGCCACGTTTTCCATGGGTGCTGCAAATCATCTTCATACTTGCATTTCATCCCTTTCTTACTGTTTTGTCATATGTGTGTGGATACGGTTTGCTTTCTGTGCGTGCGTGTGCGTGCGTGTGTGCGTAAGCTTGTGTGCGTGTCAGTCACCATGTACCTCCCCATACCTGTGTGTCTCTTGAGTAGATGTTATCAAATGAGGTCACTTCCTGTCAGTTTGGTGTTTAAGAAAACAATCCAACTGCACAGAAGTTACTGCAACAGTCTGCATCTACGTACCTGTCTCTTTATCTGTACTGCGGTGGCTATGCCTGGTCTGTTTTACACTGTTTGGTAACTGCATGTAATAACACTATCATATGGGATGCTTGCCTTGTTGCTCACAATATGAGGTTTTGATACAGTTTGTGCCTCTATGCATAATTGGAGAAAAACGACATTTTGTTTCATTTCTTTGTTATTAGATCTGAAATGTGTAAACTATGTGAAATCTCAGATTTGGGCAGCAATGTGGTTTTTTTGTAGTGGCTTTGTTAGTTTATTTTGTATTTTCCCGAAACAGCATGTCGAACGTGATTCCTGTTTTCTACGCTGGGGCCATTCTATCTGGTATAAAGCTCAATAGGGCAACTCTAAACTTAAGTTTAGCAGAATATCATGTTATTTTGCTGTTGCTATTGATTACAGCTTTATAATTGATCCAATCGCCCCCTTCTTGTTTAAGTACGTTGTTTGTAGAGCCCAGAGGAAAGATTTTTTTAATCATTTGCAAATTAGTCTGTAGTTTTCAGCTGCTCTCAGCTATTTTCTGAGCCTGCGTGCACTTTTACACAGTATAATGTTGGTATAGATAAGTTGTCTAAAATCTGTCTAAACAGTACCAAAGTACCAAAAACTACAAACATTTAATGTATGAAGGCCGAACATTGAATGACAGTGAATAATTAATAAATTAAAGAGTTGGTAAAATAACGTATTAGTAAATTAAAGAGTTGGTAAAGTAAAATAACGTATTAGTAAATTAAAAGGTGAATAAAGTAAAATCAGGTATTAGTATGTCAGTCAAGCATAAAACTTTAGTAAAGTACAATGAAGTATTAGTAAAACACAGGATTAGTCAAATTAGTAAAGTATAATAAAGCCTTAGTAAAGTAAACTATTGGCAAAGTATAGTATTCATAAAACAAGAAGCCAAATATTTGTTAAGTATTATCAAAATAAGTTTGGAAAGTATTCCTAAAGTAAAGTATGATTCATTTCCCTTTCGTCTGGGCTCGGAGGCCAGGGTTGTCGTCCCCTGACTGTCAGTCTGTGTGCTCCGTTTGTTAGTCTGTCTGCACTCCCATCATTGATGATTCCTACCCACAGGTAACCATTAATGAACTGGGCGTATGTGTCGTCCACTCTCGTCTCAGTCTAATTCAGGGGGAATGATACAGCCAGTCCATACAGGCACCCTACACGCACAAACACCATCCAAATCTACATGATCTTCTTTACTGTAGACATATGTTTGCGGATACAGTTTTAGGCTCTGTGAGGTTAGGGGTTACAGTGTTAGGGGTTAGAACGAATTTGAGTATGAATATTACTTATCCATTAGATAATATTACATGGCCATTTTCCCTCAGATTCTTGGTTATTAATTTGTTCTCCCTGATAAATCAACATGGACACTGATAATGTAAAGAAAAAATGCATATCATATCACATTTCTTAGCTCAAATACCCTAGAGCAGTACTGTAGCAGTACTATAACAATACTATAATACCCTAAAGCAGTGCTATAACAATACTATAATACCCTAAAGCAGTGCTATAACAATACTATAATACCCTAAAGCAGTGCTATAACAATACTATAATACCCTAAAGCAGTGCTATAACAATACTATAATACCCTAAAGCAGTGCTATAACAATACTATAATACACGAAAGCAGTACTGTAGCAGTACTTTAACAATACTTTAATACACTATATAACAACACTTAAGACTATAGCAGATGATTCCTATTCCTCTGTAGTCTTAGTCCAAGGGCTGTTCATTCCCTTGCCTTCCACTGTCCAGTACTAACCCAGGTAACAGTATCTAACTGTAGTGTAACACACCCGTTACATCATTCTGATAGCTGATTGGCTCTGACTTCTGAGACTGAAACCACTCCATAACAACAATTTTAATTCTTTCTGCCCCCCTCTCCCACATCCCTCCTAACCTTGCCCCAAACCCCATCCAAGCCAATCAGAACCATGGTGAAAAAGAAAAGAATTAAAATGTACAAACCAACTCATGCTGTTGCGCATTCTGTCCATCTGTGTGAGTAGCCTCAGAGAAGGTGGCTGAACATGGAAACAATGGAAGAGGCAAGGTGTTTTTCGACACAATAACACTTGAACAAATACCCACCTCCATACAGTGGCCTACTAGCTCACACTGATAGCATTTACAGTACTTCCATTCCATACCACTCTCCAAACAAAACAACTGGAGACTGCAGAAGCTGTGATTCCTTTGACCAATCCAATCAGGCCATTCTATATCGCTGTAGTAGTGTAGCTCCAGCTAGAGGGTTGATGGTGTGTGTGTGTGTGTGTGTGTGTGTGTGTGTGTACCATTCCTCTTGATTAGCGTGTGAGTGTGACTCTTAACGGCCGTAACAGCGCCTACAGAGCGTGATGTCATCTATCTCTCCCATTACCCAGCATCCTCATCAACCCGGGGAACCACGTAAAGATGCAGGAAGGAACTCTGGGGTTCTTCATCGCCAGCGATGCCAAAGAAGTAAAGAGGTAATGGCAGAAAAAAAGGCCACAGTCTCAGTTTAAGGCCATGTCTGTTTTCTATCTTCACTCTCTTGGTGGCTAAAAAAGTCACCATACTGTACAAAGCGATTAGACATTAAACTCCTATAAATGTCATTGGTAAAAGTGAAAGACAGCTCAACCTGGTGGAATGGATAGAACTCAATTGGTGTAAGTTGCAAACCAAGATAATAAATGTCTATGCTGCTGTTTCCCCCCCAGAGCATTTTTCTACTGCAAAGCTTGTCACGACGACATCACAGACCCCAAACGGATCAAAAAGTGTGGCTGCAAACGACGTGAGTACAGCTACTCTCCGTCCACAACACCACCACCCACCCCTCTCATGACCCCCTCCCATCCCCAACCCCTCCCCTATCCCCCAATGTCTCTGAAGTATGATTAGGATGTGCTATAATAAAGATTGTCATATCCCTTACTGTTTCTCATAGGAATGTCCTTTTACAGTGATAAAATGGAAATGGAAATTGCCCCAGTGATTACCTTGAGTCCCTTTTGAGTGTATCAACTGTGATCACAACTTTCAAACCTTCATTGTGGTATGATCTGAAATCAATGTGTTATGGTATTATTTTCTCAATCCAAGCAAACAGTACAGGCAACATTGTGTACATTTTGTTCGATTTTTTTTTCATTTCATTTAATTTCTATTTTGAATATGTGAACCTATCATGTCAAGAATGTATCATAATGATGAAACTAGCTAGAAGGGTGGACTGAAGTCTGGAGGGCAAAAAAGACAGAGAGAGAAAGAAAGCGAGAAGACCGGCAAAGAGAGAAAGAAAGAGTGGGAGTTCTACATCAGTATGCTAACGATGGAATAAGTGAATGTCAGGGAGAGGTAGAATGACAGGAGTAGCTGAGCAGAAGAAGGAGGCTGTCAGATCGCCATAGTGACTCTGTGACACAGGCAGAGGTAATGACCTCAGTCAGGTGTTAGAATAAATGAGCAAATGGCGTTCCTCTGCTCAGGGGTCATTGGGGCAGATAACCAGACTCCCTATTGGCCCAACCATAAAGAATCAGAGCACCTTATTGGGCCAGGCATTCCACCAAAAACATCTACCAGCAGTGAATGACTTGGAATATGACTTAATATTACTATTGGTCAGACTGGGAATTAGAGAATGTGTACCAGGGAAGGGTTCAATTCCATTTCAATTCAGTTAATTCAGGAAGTAAACTCATTGAGGAAAATAATATGTTGTATTTTTGGTTTACTTCCTGAATAGCCTGAATTGAAAGCATTAATTCAGAGGCAGGGCCTTATTACCACCTGACCTACATGGGCACTTGTCCAAACATGTTAGCATGTTAAATCATTTAGCGTCCTGTAGTCTCTGTACATCTAGAAAGGTCAGTGACAGTTACAGTAAGCGGCCTATGCCCAAACACATGATCTCCAACGTCCTTTCCCTTTGTCTGTGTCATCTCAATTATTCACACTATAGGTCTCGTAGTCTGTCAGGTAGAGAGAACCAGAGACCTGTTTTGTCTGATTCACAGTATAACTGAGACAAGGCAAGCCGAGCTGTACTAGGCTGGCCTGGTTACATATCCACTACAGTTGCTGGAACCGTGCTGGAAAGGACAATGTGAACATAATGTATCCAAGCCAGCACAGTACGGTTTGGGTTGGCCCTATAGTGTAATTGGTAATCATGCATTGGTCCACTAGATTTACTGTACCTGAAACAAGACAGTTCTATTGTAGATTATTTGGGGTTTCTGTGTCTCCATCTTATTGCTGTTTTATTACCAACAGGAGGGCCCCATTTAGAGAGATGACCATTCCATTACTAGAATGGAAGTTTGTCTTCTGTTCTGTTTTGTTTCTGTTGTTATTGTTGTTTATTTTTTCCATGTTTTTATGACCATTGACATGTTGTTGATGTTATTTCCTTCCCCTACTGCCGCCGGGAAACACCACTTCTTTATTTGAACCACTCTCTGGTAGTGATTTATTGTGAGTAAAAGAAACACGGGTTCCCTCCTACCCAGAGTGCAGTGCAAGTGTCTTTTCTCTTTCTCAGCCAATAGTATACTGTATTCTATGTTGCATGTTACCAGTGTAGCATTTGCATCCCTCTCCTCGCCTCTCATCTTTACACTGTCCTGCCTCAGACCAGACCTGAAGGAATACAGCAGAACCCAAACTCAAACCAGAATCTGATTGTCTAGTGTGTCTCCACGTAGGCCCATAGTCTAGCCCAGCCTCAGACTCATTTCCGATGACAAGAGTGGAGTGTGATTTTATCATAGAAGTACATGAACTCTCTTCGACTCACTTCAAAAAGTTATTTTTGTCGCAATATTTGGTTGTTAAACTGAACAGATCTGTATTAGAAACCCAATCCTAAACTTTGCCATCTGTCCTTAAGTCCTCCTTACCTCCTCTCTCTAATGTCACGCTCTGAGAAAGTTGTACATGGATGTGGTGACAATCTGAAATATCAAACCCACAGATTGATATAGGTAACGTTAGTCATTGATTTTTTAGATATTTTTATTTTATTTTTAGAGGCTATTATGCACGCTGCGGTATTTTCCGAAAAGCGGAAAGTGTTCTTGTGGGAAGTTCTTAAAATATTTCAGCTTATTGAGCAATGTTGCAAAACACAATCAAAACAATCTGGTCGTACCACCCTCACTGCTTCTGGTCCCTTCCCCGCCCCCCAGTGCTCTAGTCCTCTGCCCAGCTCCAGTCATACCATTACACATAGTTCATCAGTGTATTTAGAATTGAAGTGTCGTCGCCCCCAGCCCCACTGCATTTCAATTCTATATGGTCATCAGGCCCTTTTTTTACTCACTGCCCTCAGTCGCCTGAGTGAAAGAAAACAGCTTCATTAGACAGTTATTTTACGCGCCAATGTTGTACTGCCATTTGGCCACTAGATGGCCATGTCTCACAGTCCTGAATGTAGCCTATTGAAGGAAACTGACACACATCCTCAGAAACCTATTCAGCCAGAATATGATGAGCAACAGGGTGTTTCAGTCATAGACTGTTATAGAATTACTAGAATGGTAAAAAAAACTTGCATTTTGACTGGAACACTCATTAGTATACTCAATATGGCCGCCGGTCCAACCATCACAGACCCATTGATTTGATTGGAGTTACTGTACTAGTAATGGTAATATCTCTATGGTTGCAGTTAACTGTAGGTGTATCTTAACCTTTAAAGGGAAAAGTTCTCTTACTTTAATTTCATCATTGAATAAATTAACCCTTGGCTGTGTTTTATGCAGCCTGGTCTCATAGTCTAGACGTAACATAGTAAAAGTAAATCCGGGACATTTGAATTAGTGTGATTTGTTACGTTTGGTATGGTCACATAAGACAAAAGATTACTTAAGGCAAAAGTGGGTGGTTGGAAGGGTGAGCGTATAATGCCAACGTCTAGCGTGTTCAAATCTCATCACGGACAACTTGATAATTTTAGCTAATTTGCAACTGCTTACTACTTTTTTATCTACTTTGCAACTTCTTAGCATGTTAGCTAACTCTAACCTTAACCTTAACCACTAGCCTAGCTACAAATTCGAATTCGTAACGTCATATGTTTTTGCAAATTTGGAACTTATTGTACAAATTGCATTTCGGAACATATTGTACGAAATTCAATTCACAACATATCATACGAATTTGAATTCCTTACTTATCATAAGAAATGGATGATGGACATCCTCAAATGAATAACTACCATATGAAACGTAACATATCATACAAATTGGAGTGGATGGAATTTACTTTTACTATGCTACGTCTACCCCTGAGTCCAGGTTGGTTTTATGGTGTGCAATGTTTGATGGTTTGGTTTGGTTGGTTGAAGACATCTGTATTTCAAGGGAAAACTGTTCTTTGTCTTACGCATTCCTCTATTTCCATTTGTGCTTTGCAACATGGTACAATAACTGGAGAGTTTAAAAGTGGTTTTAGTTTGATTGCTTTCTATAAGTATCCATATGTTAATATAATATGACTGTTAATATAATATGACTACGTTTGATTTACTATTCAAAGTCAACACTGCTCATCGAGTTCTTGCTGAATAGGGTTGTCTTTCACTTAAGAGGATCAATGTCCGTTAGTCAGGTGTACATTTTAGGACATCCTTTTCTCTATTGATTTTCAACACTGACTTCATGATGACTTCGTCTTTGTACGTTTTGTCAGGTGTAATGATGAATGGGACATACAAAAACATACTTTTATTTCTAGAACCACAAACAAAAGAGACAGCGCAGTTGTGTGTGTGTTAACAATCACCTTTCTTTGACAAAATGTACACAGACAGTCATGTTCTTGTGGACTCTTGTGGTGAAGAATGTCCTAAAAGGGACACTGTAGGCTGTACTGTAGTAGATCAGGGTAACGGGTATGTGTGAAGTCATTTGAGTCAAACACATTGTCATGTCGTGTTCTCCATCTCCCCCACCCATGTCTCACTAACCAACAACTACATGTACAGTACTGTGTTCCACTGAATGCCCAGCCTAGAAAGAACTCAGAATAAAACTGAGTTCAGCATGACACGAAAGCCACACTGCATGTCTGTCACGCCTCCAAAACTGTTTCTGCTCTGTAAACAGTTACCACACTCCCTCTCTTTAATCGCTGTGATCTCTTTATGCGCGCTTATGAATGCTTCTAAAGCGCTTACGCATGCTGTTTATAGGACACATTCCCTGTTTGGGGCCAGGCCTCGCTCCCCATTCTCTCTCTGGCCACAAACTGAAACCTGCCACCTCATTTGGGCTCCTAGCCACACATGGTTAAAACAGTAAAAGTAGACTTATAGTTCTCCTTCGAGAGAGTGCCAGAGTTTCTGTGAGGGTGTTAGAGTGAGTTAGTGACTTGGTACCCTGGCATAGGGGGAATGGGAACCAGGGATTGTTGTTTGTTGCCTGAACCAGAGTCACAGACATCTAGAACTGCTGCTCTGAGGGGCTTTCACTACCTACTGCTACTTCTCCTGGGGTTAAGACCTTGACACATCTACTGTACACGCACACACACACCTCAAATGTTTTACATACAGATCTGCCATCTTAATTTGATCACTCTGTTGTCGCAGAGAATTTTTCTGTGCAGCAGGAAATGCAAAGGTTTAAAATGACTTCTAAAGTTTTTAATTTTCACTTTAAAATGTCAGACTTGATTTGCCCTAATGAAAAATGTATCAACCCCTACAAAAATGCCCATTAATTCTAATCCACATAATAATTCAGGTTTCCTGTTGCTGCATCCAAGATATGTTTCCTGCTGTGAGAAGCAGGGTCAAATTAAGAGAGTTCATCTGTACTCCATGTACATCCACAGTAACTTGCAAACACATACACAAACCTCTCTGGGGGAGTGCTGGTTTAGTGAAACTCTTGTATTATAGACTAGCATGGTATGGCCAGTCCAGCCAATAGAGTAGTGTGATGATGCCTTGACCAGGGCTGCTGCACCTGCATGATGGGATACAGGTACGTGATCCACACCTTTAGCCAGACGCATAGAGGATGTTATGGTCTGTTCTGAATGGAATAATATATGTCTCTAGGAGGTTTGCTGCTGAAGACATTGCCCATGCTATACTCCTACCCCAGAATGACTCCTCTTCCATCTACCCCTGCCCCCCTTCCCCCCTCTCCCCCACTTCCCCCCTCTCCCCCACTGTCATATTGGCCTGTATACCTGTTATGGCATTTTCAGCCTTTGGACACAGCTTGACCCTTGAGCCTAAGACCATCTGTACTACAAGTTAAATTGGACTACAACATTCAAATTGCTCAAAACTTTATTGATCTAACCAAGACTTTAGGATAACTTTGAAAAAAGCTTTTTTTGGCCTTGATAATATATTGCACACAATTCTCACTGCAAAGAAACAAAAGCAGTTTGGCACTCTAGCTGTAATGATTGACAGCCTTGATAAATTACTGTATAAAATAAATAACTAAGATACTGATCTATATTGCATGCAAAAAGGGAAATTATATTTTTTTATACCAATACAATTGCTCATAGATATAGATTTTGTTTAACAAGTTATTGACTCCCCTGTTTTTAATACCTTTCAATACCTCACCTAGCGAGGATAACGGAGGGATCTTAGACCATAACCCCGGTACAGAATCCTTCCAGATCCTTGATATCCTTTATGTGCGCTAATAGACTGTCCTCTTCAATTCAAACCACAGGTTTTCAAATGGGTTTCAAGTCTGGAGACAGATGGCGATTGGAACATTTTGATTTTGTGGTCAATTAACAATTTCTTTGTGAATTGTTATGTGTAATTGGGGTTACTGTCTTGCTGGAAGAGGCAAGCAGGTTTTTGTCTAAATTGTCCTGGTGCTGGGTAAAGTTCATGACGTCGTTGATCTTAACAAGGGCTCCAGGACCAGTGGAAGCAAAATAGCCCCATAACATCAAAGACCCACCACCATATTTTACAGGAGGTATGGGGTTCTTTTCTGCTTAAATCAAATCAATCCAATCAAATGTTATTCATCACATGCTTCGTAAACAGCAGGTGTTGGCTAACCATGACATGCTTACTTACGGGCCCTTCCCAACAATGAAGAGAGAAGGAAAATAGAGAAGTAATATCAAAGTAAAACACGTAATAATAAAAGTAATACTAGATACATAAAGATAACTTCGCTATATGCAAGGGGTACCAGTACTGAGTCGATGTGCAGGGTTATGAGGTTATTGAAGTAGATATGTATATATAACTAGGAGTGGCGTATGTGATAAGCCAATTATGAATTGGCCACAAAATCTACATTTTTGCAATCGCAAGTCTCCGGACATGAAACCCATTGAAATCCTGTGGTTTGAATTGAAGAGGGCAGCCCATAAACACACATGAAGTATTTCAAGGATCTGGAAGGATTCTGTATGAAGGAATGGTCTCTGGTTTCTGGTTTCCCAAACCCGGTCCTGGGGGCCCCTGTGGGTGCACGTTTTGGTTTTTGTCCTACAGTAGCACTACACAGCTGACTCAAATAATCAAAGCTTGAGGTATTGAAAGGTATTGAAAACAGGGGTGTCAATAATTTGGACCCTTTAAGAGAAACTATTACTTATTTAGCCATCTCTTTCTCTGGGCAATTATATTAGTATAAAATAAGATAATTTCCCAATTGTTTTAAGCATACAATATAGCTCTGTATTTAAATGTACAGTCTTGTATACAGTTATTTTTGCTCGTCTTTATCAAGAGTCTCAATCATTTTGGACCACACTGTATGAAGCTCCCAAACATTTTAGGTGCCCATTACTGGTCTTTTGTTGGGTCTCAAGCCCGTTAGAGCTGGCATCTAAGGCTTTGCACTTATTATCTCCTTTATGGAAGGAACTTTCCGGCTTCCCAACATGAGTGTTTCTCCTTTTGCCATTAACCTGCTGCTTTTCCTCTTCCTCTCATCCCAAAACATGACTGTAGCCAAGATGTCCGTCTACAAACAAATGAAACTGGCATGTTGTTTTGATTGCGGCCGTTCAGAGCGAGACTGCTCTTGCATGTCAGGCAGTGTACATTGTAACATGGACACCCTACAGAGGGCCTACCCACTCTCCTCTGTCTCTGTTCATGATTGCGCAACCACTTTACGTGCCTGTAAGTTACACCGCCCAACACGTGTTGTTACATGTCTGTTGTGTGTGCCCTGTATGTGTGTGTGTTTCATGTGTAGGTATACATGTGTGCCCTGTATGTGTGTGTGTTTCATGTGTAGGTATACATGTGTGTCCTGTATGTGCTTTATACGTAAAGTCGTCCACGTGGCGTGCTTCCATAGTCGTGGCTTATTTAAATGTATTTATTGTTATTATTATTAGTAGTAGTATCATTCATTTGAGTAGTGTTTATTCTTATTATTTATTGGGTGGGGATGGTGGTGTTGCTTTGTGGTGCTGCTTTACTGTAGCTGTTAGCTCTGAGGCTAGCGCATGCTACATCAGTCAAGCACTCGTGTGGTGTTATTAGACAGTTGGTGTTTGGTGTATTATATTGTTTCTAATACAGTATATTATGTATAAAATGTGACTATGTTGAAGGGATGCTTTATCTCTGACTGTATGCAATATCTTGATGACAGTTTTAATTTATTTTTGTTGTCGTTTTGTCTTCCTTTGTTTTATGAAGGCATCCCATGCTTTTAGGGGAACCTCCTTGCTAACTGTGTTTCTGTTCTGTTCCTGATCATTTTATTTCAAGCTCACAGGACTGACTTGTGCAGGAACGAGAGCCATGCTCAAGTGATGTTCATAGAGCGATATTAATAGAGAATGTAGATGTGTAGCATATCAAATGGGGTTCATCTTAAAGTTACATGAATAAACAAAATGACATCATCATACACAATGGGATGACCTCCTACCTACATCAACAGAGACTTCAATTTCCCCTTCGCTAAGCCCATCCCAGAGTTTTAGGCAACCATTGCAGCGCTCCAGTGGATAGCAACAGTCGCTAACCAAGCTTGAGTCCAACACATGGATAAGCTCTCATTTCAAAAGAATGGAAGCCAATGAGGGCAATGGCAAAAGTGGAGGGTTTTCATAAAAAAACAAGTTGTTTAAATGGCTAAATAATTTAACAGTACACCAGGGGTACTTGGGACTGTGATTCCTGAAATGCAGTGCCTGTTGATGGAGTATTTTTATGAATCCGAAATTATACTTTTGTTGCATTGTTTGCTAGCTGGTTAGCTTGCTAGCGCTCATTGACCAACATTGAAAATGTTGCTAATGTTAGTTAGCTAACTAGCCAGTTAATATAAGTTGTAGTCTCCAAATGTATGTTAACTTGCTCAGTTAGCTATATTATTAATATAACTCACTGCTGTCAACATCATCACTACTTAGCTCCAAAATGAGTTAGTAGATTTGACTGCATGCTGACAGTGCATTCAGAGCCATCCGGTGGCTAGCCACAGTTCCATCTTCATTTTACCAGGTTCCTGTGAAGCCACAGTCCACCATAACATTCCCGAAAGTCTTCCGATTAGCATGCGGTGGTCAGTGTTTAATTTCATTGTGTATTAAAAACACAGTTTGAGATCATTGTGAGGGGTTTTCTCTTTGAATTGGGAATTGGACTTGGGAATTGGAATTAGGAGCGAGGTAGCAACCGTAACCAGAGGGGTTGGGCTTAGCAAAGGGTGATTTATTGGATCTTCACAATATCACACCCTCCCTTGTGGCCACACCCTGTTGTGCATGATGATGTCATGAGGATGTCAGTGTTTACAGCCTCATTGCCAGACTTAAGTGTTTATCATAATCCAAAACATGTACGTATACACACAGCAGTGTTCTAGAATATTGGACTGTTGGCTTTCATACGTTTCGAATTCTCAGCGCAGCTCAAGCAGAGGACGCGTACCGGAGCCGTGTTGGTTTGAAATAGTGGGGAGGTGCACGTTTGGGCTGTGTGTCCCCGCGGATGGTCTCAGAGTCATGTAGCTATGTCACAGTGGGACCCCAGACTACAGCGTCTGTGGACTATGATTCATGCTTTACACAACGTGTCCCTTGAACGTTCTCACCGTGGATTATTACATGATCCCTATGTGATAATATGACTCTGTCAGAGTGTTGTGGTCTGTAGTTGTTGACAGTTGATCTCTTTTCATCCTAGGAAAGCGGTTCATCTTCCAATAAGAAAACAATGAATATGATGAGTGTTGAGTTATACCCAGTTCGGATCGTGACCCTCAGCCATGATACTCATCCAGCCACAACCAGCCAACATATATGGATTCACTTGTAATTAAGTAGCGAGCTACTCCAAAGGATTAGAATAAATAACTCCCTCTCTGTTTTCCCAGACTTGATCTTTGTCCCATCAGTTTACTTTATCCTCTTCCTCAGTAATCAGGAACCCAGAAGATCATGTTTTGTTCTTTCCTTAAAGGGATAGATTAAAAAAACAAGTTTTCATTATTTGCGACTTTCTGAGCGTGTTTCATCCAAACCATTTTTTTTGTTTTGTTTGCTGGTTATTTAGCATCATCCAGAATCTCCTGGCTAGCATTTTTGGAGCTTGTAGCAATGCTAGTGGAAACAGTTTGAACGAGTTAGCGCTGCATTCAAAAGCATGGGGAACAAGCCCTCTGTTGCTCCTCTAGGGCTGTCTGGACCTATCAGAAGACCCAGGCAGAGGAGAGAGGGGAAAGGGAGATGACAGTGGTAAAGGGAAATAGCAGTGATTGGATAGAGGGAAAAGAGAGAAATCAGCTCCATATGATTTCCACCTCAGCATTCTCCCACCATCTGCAAGTGAACTCAGACTAGATTAGTGTCAACCGCCTGATGATGAGTTTGGTTTTGCCTCTTGTAGGTTGGTGGGCCACTACTCTCCCTCTGCACCAATTACTGGCTATTAGGGTAGTTACTGATCTATCTCCTCCCTCAGCCCCTCGTAGGATTTCATGGAAGACTAAATCTTTCTTGTTCTCTTTAAAGGGGCGATCAGCAGTTGCTACATCCATTTTTGGACTTATAAATTGATGATATGTACCCATTGATTCTTGAAGAATAAAGCGTATCAATGCCCCATGGGCTTTGTTCAACTGTCCTACCCCAGCAGAACCCAAAATATAAGCTTGTTTTACTACGTTTGTAAACAATGTAAACAAACACCATATTGCCTAAAAACATGGTTATTAAAACTATAATGATGATATCATGGGTGGTATTTAGTATTTGTATTCATTTAGGATCCCCGTTAGCCAAGGCAGCCACTACTCTTCCTGTAGTCCCGCAATATTTTAAATATTACATGACATTTCATGACGTTTCACAACACATTAAGTGCGTTCCCTCAGGCCACTACTCTACTATCACATTACCTGTGTGTAGAGTGCGTGTCTTATCATGTGTATGTGTCTCTTCACAGTTCCCGCTGTTCCATAAGGTGTCTTTTTATCTGTTTTTTAAATCTGATTCTACTGCTTGCATCAGTTACCTGATGTGGAATAGAGTTCCATGTAGCCATGGCTCTATGTAGTTCTGTGCGCCTCCCATAGTCTGTTCACTTGAGGATTGTGAAGAGACCTCTGGTGACATGTCTTGTGGGGTATGAATGGGTGTCTGAGCTGTGTTCAAGTAGTTTAAACAGACACCTCGGTACATTCAGCTTGTCAATACTTCTCACAAAAACAAGTAGTGATGAAGTCAATCTCACCTCCACTTTGAGCTATGAGAGATGTACGTGCATATTATTCATGTTATCTGTCCCTGTACATTTAAGGGCCAGCTGTGCTGCCCTGTTCTGAGCCAATTGTAATTTTCAGAGGTCCCTCTTTGTGGCACCTGACCACACGACTGAACAGTAGTCCAGGTGTGACAAAACTAGAGCCTGTAGGACCTGCCCTGTTTATACTGTTGTTAAGAAGGCAGAGCAGTGCTTTATTATGGACAGACTTCTCCCCATCTTAGCTACTGTTGTATCAATATGTTTTGACAATGACAGTTTACAATGCAGGGTTACTCCAAGCAGTTTAGTCACCTCACTTGCTTTCCACATTATTTATTACAAGATTAGTTGAGGTTTAGGGTTTAGTGAAGGATTTTTACCAAATACAATGCTTTTAGTTTTTGAAATATTTAGGATTAACTTATTCCTTGCCACCCATTTATGAAACTAACTTCAGCTTTTTAAGTGTTTCAGTGATTTCATTCGCTGTAGTAACTGACATGTATAGTGTTGAGTCATCCGCATACATAGACACACTGGCTTTACACAAGGCCAATGGCATGCCATTGGTAAAGATTGAAAAAAGGGGCCTACACAGCTTCCCTGGGGAATTCCTGATTCTACCTGGATTATGTTGGCGAGGCTTCCATTAAAGAACACCCTCTGTGTTCTGTTAGACAGCTAACTCTTTATCCATAATATAGCAGGGGGTGTAAAGCCATAACACATACTTTTTTCCATCTGCAGACTATAATCGATAATGTCAAAAGCCGCACAGAAGTCTAACAAAACAGCTCCCACAATATTTCTATCATCAATTTTCCTCAGCCTATGGTCAGTCCTTGCATCCATAGCTCTTTCTATGAATTTGAGAATGGTTACATTCTCCAGCCCCATCCCTTAGCTTTTTACAAAAACGGTATTGGGCCGGTGCTTTTTATTGTTTCAACCGCTGATTGCTGCTTAAAAGGGGAAATCTGCAGTTACTACATCCATTTTTTGGACTTACACTGAGTGTATAAATCATTATAAACACATTTCCATGACATAGACTGACCAGGTGAATCCAGGTGACACCTATGATCCCTTATTGATGTCACTTGTTAAATCCACTTCAATCAGTGTAGATGAAGGGGAGGAGCCAGGTTAAAGAAGGATTTTTAACAATTGAGACATGGATTGTGTATGTGTGCCATTCAGAGGGTGAATGAGCAAGACAAAATATTTAAGTGCCTTTGAATGGGGTATGATAGTAGGTGCCAGGCACCATGCTTAGTGTCAAGAGTGTACCATGCTTAGTGTCAAGATGCTTAGTGTCCTGTGTGTATCAAGAATGGTCCACCACCCAAAGGACATCCAGCCAACTTGACACAACCGTGGAAGCATTGGCGTCACCATGGGCCAGCATCCCTGTGGAACAGTTTTAGCACCTTGTGGAGTCGATGCTCCGGCGAATTGAGGCTGTTCTGAGGGCAAAGGGGGAGAGGTGCAACCCAATATTAGGAAGGCGTTCTTAATGTTTTGTACACTCAATGTATAAATTAATGATGTGCACCCATTGAATTTTTAAGAATATAATTTATAAATGCCTCATGAGCTTAGTTCAACTGTTGTACCGCCATCACAACCAAAAATATAAGCTTGTTTTACTCCAATGTTTATAAACAAAGAAAACGTAAACAAACACTATATAGTCTTAAAGCTACAATATGTAACGTTTTGGGCGACCTGACCAAATTCACATATACATTCTCATTGAAAACAAGCCTAAGAAGCAGTATATCTGTTCTATGTGCGCTATTTCTATGCTTCCCGTTCTTAAGGTATTTTACTTTGGATTTTGTACACCAGCTTCAAACAGCTGAAAATACAATATATTTGGTTATTGAAAATGTATTTCCAAGTGGTTTAGATAGCACAATGATGTTCTACAATTGCTTGTGTTGTCACATGAATTGAAATTAGGCGAACTATTCGAATTTTAGCAATCAGGAAATGGTGTTGCCATTTTTGCGTATTGCACCTTTAAAACATTGTTAATACAATCATTTTGTTACCATGGATGGTCAGTCCTTGCATCCATGTCTATGAATTTGAGAGTTGTTACATTTCTCCAGCCCCATCCCTAAACTTTTTACCGAAACTGGGGCTGGGTATTCCTTTGTTATTTCAATTACAGATTTCCCCTTTAACTCTGAACAAAACCTATTTTTCAGTGAACAAAGTGAGTTAGAGATCACTATCGCTGGAATTCCTCTGTCTTTTTCCATGTTTTTCTCTTTCAGAGTGGATAAGATGTCTCTGACCACGATGACTTCATTCACATCTGAAATTGATTTTCAACTGGTTTCTTCTTGAATAGTGAATCTGCGAGGCACTTTACATTTAGACCACACATTATGCAGAATTGCCAATTGAAATATACATGGACGGGCTAATAGAAGACATAGCCGTGTCTTAAGTCTGAAGTGGGGGCGCTTCTTCCTAAGTAAGAGCAGTGATTCAGCTAGGAAGTAAACCTTGTGCAGGTGTAGTCATCTTTGGACACACTGTTTTTGGTATCTTAGGGCGTTGTTTGTCTCAACTTCTGGGGACCATCTGGGGCAAAGATTCCGGTCTGGCGGCTGGGGATGCTTGGTTAGGGTAGGGTTAGGGTCAGGAGAAGAGGTTTAGGCTGAAGTTGGAGCTGGGGTTGGGGTTGCTGGGCAGGGTTGGGGACAAGAGAAGCGGTTTGGGCCTGGAGCCAGAGGGTTGGGGCTTGGGCTGTCTGCTGTGAACCAGAGACATAAGGCTGTAGCTAGTCTGTGTCTGACTTAGAGGGAGATGGGTATATGTGTGTGTGTCTCAGCGGCAGGCGATCCTTATCCAGGCTGACGTGGAAATTATGTTAGCATTTTTATTTCCCTGGCTCTGCTGGTCCATCACCAAAACCTGCCCTGACAGGTCCTGTCCACCAGGCAAGTTTGGTTCCACCCTCCCCCCTCCGCGGCCCTCCACGCTCCTCCGTCGCTCTACCCCTCAGACGCTAGCCAGTTAGCCTGCCGCCTCTGCGGACGCAGGTAGATCGATAGCGACAGATGCCACGGCCAGCGAGGGTCCCTGTTTGAGGGTGTGTGTCACAAGGCAGCCCTGGGCCTTCACTGTGACCTTTACTGTTGAAGACAGAGCAGGGCAGAGCAGAGCAGGGAGGGCTAGCTAGTTCAGTCTATGGGAGAATATCCATTGCATACTCCTCGTGTCCTCTCTCCTCGCCTCCTTCTCAAAACTCATTGGAGGAGAAGATCCGACTAGAGGGACCTCTGTCTTTCTCATCCAATGGGTTTTGAGAAGGATACGAGGAGAGAGGATACGAGGAGTATGAAAAGGAGATTCTCCCTTTGACTCTATCCCAAATTGCACCCTAATTGCTATATATTGTGCCATACTTTTGACCAGAGCCCTCCCTTGTTTCCTTCATACAAATAACTATATCCACTTCTTCATCTAAGATTTATTCCTCTGAACTGTGAAGTACTCTGAAATGGCTAACTTAGAATCACTTAGTAACTATGGTGGGTTAGGGGTGCTACTGTCCAGACTGTGGTGTGTGTGTTTCTTTGTCCCTCCCTCAGTGTGTGTGTTATTGGGAGGTATGGGAGAGGGTAGATGTTTGTGTGACTGTCTTTCTGTTTGGGTTTGGTGTGTGTTCTGTTCAGTCTGTAGTCTGGGCTCATCCATCCGTTCTGTGTGTTGTTCGTTCTCTTTCCACTTTCCCCGGAACACTTTATAATTGAATAGTCTTTAAAAAAACTCTCGATAGCTCCATGATAGCTCAAGAAAAAACTAAAAAGTATTGGAGTAGATTCAATGTAAAACTTCAGCACATTGCTGAGCTACTTTAGGAGTGGGGAGTTCAATTCAGCTCATCTGAAAATGATTCCTAACCACAAAACAGGATTTTGATAACATCCCACAGTGCCACAGTTTTGTTTCAATTTCCAGAAGCACAACTTTATCCCCTCCCCTGTTTCACCTCTCTCTGTGGCCATACAGTCCATCTCTCTCATTCAACTCCTTCACCCATCCATCGCCTCCTCTTTTACCATTCTGCACTATTCTCTCCATTCAGCTCACATTTTGCGCGATCACCAATGTGTTTAAGTAGTTCTGATTCATTGTTGTCTAACCATTTTCTTTTTACTTCATTTTACATCCATCTTAAATCATTTGATCTCTATTTTCTGTGATGTCTGTCTGATATCTGTCTGTCTGATATCTGTCTATGATGTCTGTCTGTGATATCTTTCTGATATCTGTCTGTCTGATGTCTGTCTGATAGATGTCTGTCTGTGATGTCTGTCTGTCTGATATCTGTCTGTCTGATATCTGTCTGTCTGATATCTGTCTGTCTGATATCTGTCTATGATGTCTGTCTGTGATATCTTTCTGATATCTGTCTGTCTGATGTCTGTCTGATAGATGTCTGTCTGTGATGTCTGTCTGTCTGATATCTGTCTGTCTGATATCTGTCTGTCTATGATGTCTGTCTGATATCTGTCTGTCTATGATGTCTGTCTGATATCTGTCTGGCTATGATGTCTGCCTGTGATGTCTGCCTGTGATATCTGTCGTGATGTCTGTCTGGGATGTCTGTCGTGATGTCTGTCTGGGATGTCTGTCTCTCAGTTCTGTTTGTCTTCTCTGTCTGTCTGTCTGTCTGTCTCTGTCTGTCACTCTCATCATAAACATCACCACTCTCTTCCTCCATGTAACCTGTCATTTGTCTCTTGCACTTCTCCTCAGCCAAATATAAGTATAATGGATATGTCAGATCACGTAAGTGTGTTTCTCTGTCCCTCCCCATCCTTGCTTCTGCGACCACCCCCCCACCCAAACCCCTCCTCGTGTTTAGACCTATAATACTGTAGTCCCCTCGCCATATCACCCCCTAAGTATTAATACAATGCTTTGTTTTGGTTTTTGTTCTCCCCTTCAGTTCTAGAACGCTAAGCTACCATCTTAAAGTCTCTGCTGTACATGATGTGAATTGATGCAGTGTTCCTTGACAATAATAACAGAGTTTGTCCACAGTGATGATGTGTAAATGAATCTCATGTGTGTCATTTTATAAGCCCCCCCCTTACTTCTTACATCAGAAATGCATAGATAATAACTATATTCTCACTAATTGACCTAGCCAATTCAGTACAAAACAGATTCCTCCCTAACTGTATAAAATATGTCCTTTATATATACTGAACATACAGTATATTTGTAATAATTGATTTAAGATCCATGCTCTTGTTGTTGATGACGTTATGCTCAGACCAATACAGTTGTGTTTGTATTGTGCTGCGTCTAGCAGCAGAGGGCGCTACAACACCAGGCATAACGGGAAGTCAAAAAGAGACCGGCGTTCGGTTCAAAGCAGATTGCAATTTAGGTAAATCTCTCAGTATAAAGTATAGTATTGACCAAATGTACTCATTTCTGTCCTGTTTCATATAGATAATGTGAATGTTCCATGCTGTTTGTTTGTTATAACATTATTTTTCAGTTTCTTTATCCTACAGTTTAAAAACCATTTCAGATGCTTACTGTATAATACACTGCTTTCTGTGTTTATCATAACTACAGAAGTACTGTATGATACCATAACAAAAATAGCTGTAATGATAATATTAATGCTAACAATATTATAAAATAATATGAATAATACATAAATGCTAGTAATACAAACCATAATAATCCATAATGTTACATAGCAAAAAATACCCCAAAATACTATGATACCAATGTACTGGTAACCCTAATATTAATACACACATCAAACTTAGCTCAGATACAATAAACGAACAACAATACCTTCAACAGTATTCTCCCTGCTGTCTTTTCCTATCTGTGATTTGCATAGGACCCTGATGGGGGCTTGCATACGTGATCGCCCCGTCTTGTGATTAGCATTTCTGGTAGGGACAGTTGCCGTCTGGGCTGTTCTGAGTGAACAGTGGACCTGCCAGGGTGTGTGAACGTGCTCTAATGCTGCGCGTGTTTGACAAGGGCCAGATGAATCCAGGAGCTATCGGTGGCGCGCCGTAAATCAAGGAGGCAGCTGACGGCTGGGATAAACCTCTGTTTAGCGCCCTGGGGGGGCCAAGACCACGACACATACAACAACCTAACAACCTACTGTACCAACCGACTAACCAGCAGGAGGACAAGAGAACACTTCCCCTGCGCTCCTCCGCTTTGAAGACCAGCTATTCTGTTTACCTCCCGTTCTTATCCTCTTTCCCTCCTCTTTTCCTCTTTTCCTCTTTTCTTTTTTTGCTTTACTTTTGTACCTCTCCATTCTTTTCTTTTCCTCTCTTCTTTGTGTGTTCCGAGAAATCATTCCACTGTGGTTTTAAAATGTGAATTCCCATCTACCAATACTGTAAGAGTATTATGGGGATACATCCTCTACATTTGCCTATAGAGGGGTTTGGAAAGTCATTTGGCCTGACTATTTTCAGACAGGCTGTGTTACTGCTTTGTTCTAACACGCTGTGTAGTAAAATGGAATGAGAGGGAGGAAAAAAGCAGAAAATGCTTTTAATTAATTCATGTTTATTAGGAATGGCAAAGCAAATGTCATATTGAACATTTTATTTTAAGCGTATGCCAAGTGCCTAAGTGGTGCTAAGTAAAACCGAGGTGTCATCGTCAATTACCGAGAAAATGATGGCTGCTTTCATGGCACACATTCAGTCCCTTCTCAAGTCATCTTCAAGGAGGAAATAAATGGTCCAACAATGAAATTCACATGAACTTTTCCCCCTTCAAATATTTAGTGATTCATTCACATGCAGGGGAAATTATTAATAATTTATAGAAGATTGTTTTAATAATGATTTATTTTGTAACTGCGTATTAGCATGTTTACTGTACATGTTTAAAAAAAATAAGCAGAAATGTAATCCCTAACATTTATCCTAAAATGTATATATCTGCTGAATATAATAACATCTAGATTTTTTTAACACACAAGCTGCATTCAATGTAATATTTCACGACACAAGATACATTGTAAAGTAAATACCATTGGCATTCTATTTATCTAGGAACCTCATTCTCCCCAGCTGATCTTTTTCACTCTGTTTATTCTCCATTGTTTGACAGTGAAGGATGAAGTTAGATCATCTTTACAAAACCGATCGATAAAAATTGCCAACTGCACCTCGCCGCCCTCCACCATCACCTCTAATGCCATGCGCCCCCAAGCACTGCCTCGCCCCTCCCTCCACCAGGACCCCCCGGTCCCCCAGGGAGAGGTCACCGCCGTACCCCTCGTTAATAACCGTAAAGGAAGCCTGCTTCCTCCAGGGGTGGGTCTTGGGCCCCATGGGGGGTTCCGCATCAGTACCTCAGGCCCCGGCAGGGGTGACACGGCGGGCAGGGCCCTGGCTGAACAGAGCAGGCTGAGCCGGGCCCGCAGCCTGCCGGTGAAATACTGTTACCACCCCAGTAACGCATCTCTGCACGGCCACAGCAGCAGGGCCTGTAGGTTGACCCCCTTAGCAGGATGCATCAGTCCCTGTCAGTCCCTAACACCCTGTACTGTCCTGTACTGTCACCCTGCGTCTGTCGCCTGCCTGCATGCAGGTTTCACTGAGCTGCTGCTAGTTGTAAATCGGCACCACTGCTTCTGCTTTGCATGAAGGCAGCTCTCATACACTCACTAATGCAACACCCAGTGCTGTGTGTGTGGCTGCTATGCAGTAGGACTAGTGGATGTGTTTGGAGGGTTATTGGAACCTGTCGTAGTGATAGAACACCTAGTCATTAGTCCACCTGCAATTTAAGAAATGTATACAATCCGTTACTGTTTTATTACAATTTTATAAATGCCCTGAGACGTTTGCATAGTTTTGATTTAATTGTTGTTATATTTAAGTGGTGTGGTGATAGGGGAATTGCTCCCTGAACATTGAGCCAACAACAGTCTGCTGTATCAATCTCAGAGAGACTGTTGTGTAGATAGCAGTTTAGTTTTCAATGTACCGTAATGTCATTGGTGCAGTAACAGTCACACACAAGCTGTGATCCCCATGGCTGCAGTGCTGAACATGTTGTTTCATTGTTGATTATCTCCGTTTTGTTGTTGTGCTTAAATCACACTCATTTTAACAGAACTGATCTGCCACAAGGTCAAGGACATGAAACTGGCTAGGCCCAGATATATGAGCCTTGCTGTATCCACTAATATAGAACAATAAGCCAATAAAGGGAAATATTTTATTCTGTGATATTTTCACAAATTGGATTAGACTAGAGAGAGATGCATTTGTAAAGTGGAATGCGCTTTCTTGTGATATTAGCTATTCCGGATGTCTACATTTGCGAAGTGGAAATGTCAGAGAATGGCATTTTCTTAGGAGGCAAAGTCACATTTTTACCTTTTATTAGTGCAATTAGGTGAAAGTCTAGAAGGGATGCTCAGACGGAAATGAAATGTCCTTGGTGCTCGGAGCAGTCAGCGCTTGCAGCAACGCAGCATTGATTTGCATTAATATCATGCTGTGGTATTGATTTCTAACCAAAGCACTAATACAGGGTTTGAAGTGACAGTGGCTTTGGCATTTGTGTGCTGTGGATGAAAAGACTGCCTGGGTGTCTGACTCTTAAAGCCCTTGGAATTCACAGACAGATGGTGGAAAAGATCAGACTGGTGTTAGCTAAACTGGAAGTCTTTAGTAGGTTACTGGATGTCTCTCTAGCCGTGTTCTTCTCTTAGTCTTCTGTCTGTCTGGGCTGGGAGAAAAGTTTTAATCTCCTGTAGAGTGAGGAATAGCTGAGAGGAAAATAAACTTCTATCAGATCAAGCTAATCTAAAACTTCACTGTGCTGCCTGACTTTATTGCGGTGGCCGGAAAGAAAGAATGATTAAATAAATGTATTAATTTTAAAGCTTTGCTCAGCTAGTTTGTTTCTTAAGTATCTTTAAAACGTATGTTCATAATAATGCATACATCCTAGATTACTGAGTGTTTGCAAGTCATTTTTTTCAGATATTTATTTATTTTAAAGTTCTATGGGTTGTCTTGACCTTCATCTAGCTTCTATAATGCTTGGCTAATGCTAGGCTACTCAATCATGTCCTGTTTGGAGTGCTGGTTGGGCATGTGATTGGCTACTCTGGGATGCTCGTGCAGTCCTAATTGGCTGAGTGCTCGTGGCATGGAGCTTAGACCTATAGAAGAGCCATTGTGCTTTGTAGCTAGGGTTGGACAATTGCTGTAACTATCCCAAAATTGGTAGGAGGGAATCTGGGAATCTTCCAACCCAGGATTTCTGGAAAACCTGGGCATTTGGGTATAGTTACTGGAATTTTAAAACCCTATCCATATCTATAGCTGGAATGATGAGGTGGGGGTTCTGCCACATTAGTCATCCATTCAAAACAACCAAATTGCACACAGAACCATCCTCTCTCTCTCCCTCTCTCTGTCTCTGTCTGTCTGTCTGTCTGTCTGGCTCTCTCTGTCTCGGTCTCTCTCTCTCTGTCTCTGTCTCGGTCTCTCTCTGTCTCTTTGTCTCTCTCTGTGTCTTGCTCTCTTTCTGTCTCTCTCTCTCTCTGTCTCTTTGTCTCTCTCTGTGTGTCTCTGTCTCTCTCTGTCTCTGTCTCTCTCTCTCTCTCACTGTCTCTCTCTCTGTCTCTCTCTGTCTGTCTCTCTGTCATTGCTTGTGTCCACTATGGCCTACTGACAATGACAGTCTGTCCTAGTCACATGGCCCGTATTGGCTGGCCTTGGAAAGCATTGGCACACTGATGCAGACTGCTGTTGGTCCAACCACACGCAGACTAGACTGGATCCAAAGATTGCCACTGGATCTAAAGACATACTGGACATACTGGATCTAAAGTGATCCAGTCCTACTCTATAGAACCCAGTCCAGAGGAACAGAACCAAAGGGTTTGGGCTTTGGCGGAGTGAGCCGCTGGCGAATTTGTCAGATCTTACTAGGTGGTTTTTCTCTTAATGTTTTTTTTTCTCCTGCGTTTCTCAAATTGACCTTTGTCTGCTACTAACTAATGTGTTTTCTTTCTGACGGTCTTCTCTCTGACTCTGACATATTGTTGTTTTTCTATGATTTTTTTGTTGTTTTTGGTGTTTAGTTTTTTTGCTATGTTTGATTGATTGAGTGTTGGCTTTGGTGTTCTTTGACGTGTCAGTTCTAGCTCACATTAACCTCCCCGTCTGTCCATAGCCTGACACTCTTTGCATGTGTTTGCAGTTGAAGATGAGCACCCGTCCACTCTGTCGCCCAAAAAAAAGCAGCGAAACGGAGGTATGCGAAACTCACCCAACAACTCGCCCAAAATGATGAGGTAAGACATTGATTTAATGCTTCAAACAGAAAGATAGAGAGGAAGTGTGAGGGTGGAGAAGCAGACAGAAAGATAGAGAGGAAGTGTGAGGGTGGAGAAGCAGACAGAAAGATAGAGAGGAAGTGTGAGGGTGGAGAAGCAGACAGAAAGATAGAGAGGAAGTGTGAGGGTGGAGAAGCAGACAGAAAGATAGAGAGGAAGTGTGAGGGTGGAGAAGCAGACAGAAAGATAGAGAGGAAGTGTGAGGGTGGAGAAGCAGACAGAAATATAGAGAGGAAGTGTGAGGGTGGGGAAGCAGACAGAAAGATAGAGAGGAAGTGTGAGGGTGGAGAAGCAGACAGAAAGATAGAGAGGAAGTGTGAGGGTGGAGAAGCAGACAGAAAGATAGAGAGGAAGTGTGAGGGTGGAGAAGCAGACAGAAAGATAGAGAGGAAGTGTGAGGGTGGAGAAGCAGACAGAAAGATAGAGAGGAAGTGTGAGGGTTGAGAAGCGGGGCACAAATAAGGAGGAGAGTAAGAAAGTCAGAGTGAAAGGTGGGAGAAGGCGAGACGGGTAGATGGTGGTGGGATGGTTGGAGGAGGGAGCCAAAGGGGGGGGGGGGGCAAGCGAATGATTGAGAGAGAGAGGGGGAAGAAAGTGAGAGTGCGAAAAGGAGAGGACGGCTTGGGTGTTTAGACTGGCATGCTGTCAGACAGTGGGTAATGACAGAGCTGAAATATTTCTGTCATGAAAGACAGAGTCTGTGAGAGGAGGAGGAGCTGTTTGAAAAACAAATCCTCTGGCTTTAAAGTGTCATCTGTCACCCCTTCACCCCCCCTCCAGTCCCGTCCACATGTAGTCCTTAAACAACGCTGGCACTAATGACACCAGCAACCAATCAGAGTCCTCCCTGTGGTTCCTCTGCCCCGGGGCAGTGGGATCTATTGTGGGAACCCTTACGACTACTGTTTCTGCTACTTAAGGCCATATGTGAGATGTATCATCGCAATCAAAAATGAATTTGCAGTATTACCTTCCCTTTATCCTGTCCTCTGGAATTAAACTGCAGTTAATTGATTTTGAAAGATAAAAGGGTTTTGTTTTTTGTGCGGTAGGAACGCGACAGCGTGAAAATGCAGAGAGAGTGGAGGCTGTCCAATCAGGGTGGCAGGGTGGAAGCACAGTGGTGAAGATGGGAGAGAACAGGGTCACAGAGTAGTTCCACTCCCTTTTAAATTAGTGATTGTTAGGCCCCTGTGTCTTATAAATATACAATAGACATCTCCTAATGGTGCTGTGTATTTTTTGTCATGCAAGTCACAAAATGTTTGGAGCTGAAGAGCATATATTTAAGGCATTATATACCATTCGATCTTGAAAAAACGTGCCTTCAAATGTATTAAAAGTACAATGAAAGCATACATAGGGACACAATAAAGTATATGTGCTTTTCTCGATCGGATGACTGTTTCAGAACTATGTTTCACTCCCAAGTGGGTGAAAGATTCTATAATTATGTTTGCAAATTTCTTCTCACAAAAGTTATTGTTTTCTCATATCTTTGTGTCAAGTGCTAGAACGGGTGGTGCTGTTCACTTAAACATAGTCTTTTAGTTTATAGGATATTTTTCTGTGTACTGTATGTCCTCTGCAAAACTAAATGGAATCCTTTAGTGTGCTTAGTGTGACAGAGTTGTTACTAGGTCCCCTTAGAGCACCTTTCAACAGCATCCAAAAGAAGTCCTTTGTGTTATTGTATGTACTACTTGTCCACTTGTTTAAAACCCTCTAAGCCGGGGGAGGTGGGATGGCTTTCATACATGGGTGAACAGATAGTCCCCCCTTATCAATCAACGCGCAATACCCCGTACAGACAAAGCAAAAACTGTTTTTTATACAAATGTACACAAGCATTTCGCTACACTCGCATTAACATCTGCTAACCATGTGTATGTGACAAATAAAATTTGATTTGATTTGATTTGATGTGTAATGTATTGCAAATGTATAAAAACTGAAGTATCACATTTACATAAGTATTCAGACCCTTTCCTCAGTACTTTGTTGAAGCACCTTTGGCAGCGATTACAGCCCCGAGTCTTCTTGGGTATGACACTACAGGCTCGGTATACCTGTATTTGGAGAGTTTCTCCCATTCTTCTCTGCAGATCCTCTCAAGCTCTGTCAGGTTGGATGGGGAGCATTGCTGCACAGCTATTTTCAGGTCTTTCCAGAGGTATTCGATCGGGTTCAAGTCCGGGCTCTGGCTGGTCCACTCAAGGACATTTAGAGACGTGTCCCGAAGCCATTCCTGCATTGTCTTGGCTGTGTGCTTAGGGTCGTTTTCCTGTTGGAAGGTGAACCTGAGGTCCTGAGCATTCTGCAGCAGGTTTTCATCAAGGATCTCTCTGTACTTTGCTCCGTTTATCTTTGCTTCGATCCTGACTAGTCTCCCCAGTACCTGCTGCTGAAAAACATCCGCACAGCATGATGCTGCCACCACCGTAGGGTTGGTGCCAGGTTTCCTCCAGACGAGACGCTTGGCATTCAGGCCAAATAGTTCAATCTTGGTTTCATCAGACCAGAGAATCTAAAGAGTCCTTTAGGCAGACTCCATGCGGGCTGTCCATGTGCCTTTTACTGAGGAGTGACTTCCGTCTGGCCACTCTACCGTAAAGGCCTGGTTGGTGGAGCTCTGCAGTGATGGTTGTCCTTCTGGAAGTTTGTCCCATCTCCACAGAGGAACTTTAGAACTCTGTCAGAGTGACCATCGGGTTCTTGGTCACCTCCCTGACCAAGGCCCTTTTCCCCCGATTGCTCAGTTTAGCCGTGCAGTCAGCTCTGGGAAGAGTCTTGGTGGTCCCAAACTTCTTCCATTTAAGAATGATGCAGACCACTGTGTTCTTGGGGACCTTCAGTGCTGCAGAAATGTTTTGGTACCCTTCCCCAGATCTGTGCCTCGAAACAATCCTGTCTCGGAGCTCTACGGACAATTCCTTTGACCTCATGGCTTGGTTTTTGCTCTGACATGCAGTGTCAACTGTGGGACCTTATATAGACAGGTGTGTGCCTTTCCAAATCATGTCCAATCAATTGAATTTACCAAAGGTGGACTCCAATCAAGTTGTAGAAACATCTCAAGGATGATCAATGAAAACAGGATGCACCTGAGCTCAATTTCGTGTCTCATAGCAAAGGGTCTAAATACTTATGTAAATACATTTTTATAGATTTGCAAACATTTCTAAAAACCTGTTTTCGCATGTCATTATGAGGTATTGTGTATAGATTGCTAAGGATTAAATATTTTTGTTATCAATTTTAGAGTAAGGCTGTAACGTAACAAAATGAAAAAAAGTCAAGGGGTCTGGATACTTTCTGAATGAACTGTATTTACATGATTTTTTAAAAACTGGTACCCGGCTACATTCAGACTAGCCTTGTGAGGCTTGTGGGCATTCTGGAGCAAAACATGTCCGTGACCGTGAGAGTCTTGTCTTTCCACAGAGGGGTCATAATAGCTTGTAGGCCAAACCGTTCGGACGCTACAGACGTTTTCAGGAGAAGACCTATTTTCATGATTTCTCATGGTCTGGCACCGCTCTAGCCCGGCCACCTTTCACCTCAGATGCTGAAGGTCGACATCTCTGGCTTAAACTGACATATTTTGATGGGGATTTTTAAATGATGCTAATAAGATTTCAGCGGAGGCGCGGACATCGACCTTAGGGGGTTTAAAAAGAGGAAACTGATACAAACAAAAGAAAAATTGGCACGCTTCCAGCTAACTGCTAGTTTATATGGCTCCTTAGTTTTTGTTTCCTAACTTAAAGCAATAAACCTTCTCTCGTTCTCTCCTCTGCAGAGGAGATGGTCCCCGTTTGCCATGTAATATATGCATCTCCGCTTTGATCTTACAGTGATAATAATTCTTGGGAGTTATTTACTTGGTTTTGAAAATGCTTCAAAGCGGTGTCAAAGTTGTCTCTGCTTTAGGGCTGCTTCTGTATTCTGCTGGCTCTTGGGTGCTGCGGATGACAGGTCCTCTGTTCTAGGTGTAGGCTTTTTCAAGTCATAGCCCTCAGCAAAACATCAAATTACCCAGCGCCGACCACAACGCCCACCTCCACAGCCCCCTCCCCCTCCCCCCAGCCCCTGTCAATATATGATACCATATATATTAAATAAGCTTTACAAGTTGGATTTTATGTGCAATGAAAAGTGATTGTTTGAGGTAGCCTTAGGGACACTTTACTCTACAAGCAAGGAGGGGAATAAAAGAGAGCGAGCTAGCGAGAGACTGAGAGAGCGTATACTATATCAAGTCTGGTTTTTACAGGACTTGCTGCCTGAAGGCCTTTGTAAATAAATAATGATCAACAGATTGGCTGTGGGTTTTTGAAAATCATGCCTTTGTCAGTTTGCATGATGGGTAGAATTTTCAAAGCGAGAGGCTGCCTTCATAGCCTGCTGGAGAGGGATTGGGGGAGCACACATCCCAAGCTAGCGACTGCCGAACGATGCACTGGAATAACTCAACTCTGTTTGAAATATACACTGAGGGAGAGAGAGAGAGGGCAATTTCTCTTCTGATATGGGCTGTCTCTTATTGCCTAGGCTACTGTACAGTCAGGCCTTTTCTTTAGTGAAGGCAATTAAATGCAAAGACAGTGCCCTCTAATTATTGGGACAGTAAAGCATTTTTTCCTCTTTTGTTTCTATACTCCAAACGTTTAGATTTCAAATCAAACAATGACTATGAGGTTAAAGTGCAGATTGTCAGCTTTAATTTGAGGGTATTTTCATCCATATCGGGTGAACCGTTTAGAAATTACAGCACTTTTTGTAAATAGTCCCTCCATTTTTGGGTACCAAAGGTATTGGGACAAATTCACTGTATTAAAGTAGTTAAACATGTAGTATTTGGTCACGTGACCATAGCATGGAATGACTACATCAAGCTTGTGACTACAAATCGGCGGATGCATTTCATTTGCTGTTTGTTTTGGTTGTGTTTCAGATTATTTTGTGCCCAATAGAAATTCATGGTAACTATTGGTAACTATGTATTGTGTCATTTTGGAGTCATTTGTTTTTTGTAAATAGAAATACAATACGTTTCTAAACACTTCCACAGTAATGTGGACGCTACCATGATTACGGATAATCCTGAATGAATTGTGAATAATGATGAGTGAGAAAGTTACAAACAGACAAATATCATACCCCCAAGACATTCTAACCTCTCACCATTACAATAACAGGGGAGGTTAGCATTTTATATCATACCCCCAAGACATGCTAACCTCTCACCATTACAATAACAGGGGAGGTTAGCATTTTATATCATACTCCCAAGACATGCTAACCTCTCACCATTACAATAACAGGGGAGGTTAGCATTTTATATCATACTCCCAAGACATGCTAACCTCTCACCATTACAATAACAGGGGAGGTTAGCATTTTATATCATACTCCCAAGACATGCTAACCTCTCACCATTACAATAACAGGGGAGGTTAGCATTTTATATCATACTCCCAAGACATGCTAACCTCTCACCATTACAATAACAGGGGAGGTTAGCATTTTATATCATACCCCCAAGACATGCAAACCTCTCACCATTACAATAACAGGGGAGGTTAGCATTTTATATCATACCCCCAAGACATGCTAACCTCTCACCATTACAATAACAGGGTAGGTTAGCATTTTATATCATACTCCCAAGACATGCTAACCTCTCACCATTAAAATAACAGGGGAGGTTAGCATTTTGGGGGGGTATGATATTTGTCTGTCTGTAACTTTCTCACTCATCATTATTCACAATTCATTCAGGATTGTTTGATTTGAAATCCAAACGTTTGGACTATAGAGCCAAAATAAGAAAAAATGCTTCACTGTCCCAATAATTACGGAGGGCACTGTATGTTGCAATGTACATTTACACTGGTCATTATCCAGCCAATTTAATATGAATATTCTACAAAAATGTTTTTGTATTGTAAGATACAGTATATCCATAGCATCTTAAACACACACTTTATTGTAAACTGATATAGTACAAGAGGGACACATACAAGATATGTGAAAATGTTAGTCTGGAGGCCAGCTCAGCCTGTGCAAATATAAAGTCATTTCCCTATCAGCCAATCAGACGTGTCATTGAGCTAACGAGCTGTGTTCGGTGTCTCATGCATTCCTCGGCCAACCGTGCTCCTGGACAAGAAGTCAGGACACACGTTAACCACTCGTATATACTCTGGTGGAGTCTGGCAGACGCAAATGTCATGTCTGTTAACGTCCAGTTCACCCTGGTTGATTCTAGGGTAGGGTAGAGGACCGCGAGTAGAGGAGAGAGAGGAGAGGAGAGCGAGTAGAGGAGGGGAGAAGATAGAAAGTGCAGAGGAAAGGAAATAGGAGAGGAGGGAGATGAGATGAGAGGAAGGACGGTGAGCCAAGAGGAGGGTTACAGGGCTCTTGACAAACAGGAAGACAGACAGACACAGGCAGGCAGTCACACCGCTGACAGTTGTGTGAAAGATAGCTGTCTAAGGTAGTGGAGGAGGAGGTGCCTGCCTGCCTGCCTGCACTAGTCAGCCCCCACGTGCCCAGATTGAAGTGACAGGGGCTCATGGAGAGTGAGTGGTGCAACACGCGGCTCAGAATGAAATATTCAGCCCGGGTGTAAAAGCACTAAATGTTGTCAGAGTTATTAACACCTGCACCATACAGACAGAGAGCGATGGAGAGAGAGGAGGAGGGTGGTAGAGACAGAAAGAAGGAGGGAGAGACAGAAAGAAGATGGGAGAGACAGAAAGGAGGAGGGAGGGAGGGAGGGAGGTGGGAGAGGGAGGGAGGGAGGGAGGGAGGTGAGAGAGGAAGAGGGAGTGAGAAGGAAGGAGTGAGAGGGAGAGAAGGAGAGAAGGAGGGAGTGAGGGGGAGAAAAGGAGGGAGTGAGGGGGAGAAAAGGAGGGAGTGAGGGGGAGAGAGAGAAGGAGCGAGTGAGGGGGAGAGAAGGAGGGAGTGAGAGAGAGAGAAGGAGGGAGTGAGAAGGTGGGAGTGAGGGGGAGAGAAGGAGGGAGTGAGGGAGAGAGAGGGCGATAAGGAGGGAGTGAGAGGGAGAGAAGGAGGAGAGAAGGAGGGAGAGGAGAGGGAGATAAGGAGGGAGTGAGAGGGAGAGAAGGAGGAAGTGAGGGAGGGAGGAGATGGAAGAAAGAGAGTGGAGGGATTGAGGGAGAGGAGGGAGTGAGTGAGGGGGAGAGAAAGAGGGAGGGGAGGGAGGAGGAGGGTGTGAGGGAGAGAGAGGAGGGAATGAGGGAGAGAGAGAGAGAGAAGGAGAGTGTGAGGGAGTGAGAGAGAAGGAGGGAGTGAGAGAGAAGGAGGGAGGGAGAGAGAGGAGGGAGAGAGGAGTGAGGGGAGGTAGAGAAGGGAGAGAGTGAGGGGGAGAGAAGGAGGGAGTGAGGGAAAGAAAGAGAGGGGATGCAGTGAATGAGGGAGAGAAAGAGAGAGAGGAGGGAGTGAGGGAGGGAGAGAAATAGAGAGGAGGGCGAGAGAGAGAGAGGAGGGAGTGAGGGAGAGAAGGAAGGAGGGAGGGAGGGAGAGAGAGAGAGGAGGAGGGAGTGAGGGAGAGAGAATGAGAGCGAAGGAGGGAGAGGGAGAGAGTGAGGGAAAGATTGAGAGCCTGAGGGAGAAAATGAGAGAGAGATGGAGGGAACTAATTGACACATCTTTCATGTGATATTTCTTGCAATGTAATGAACAGAGAGAGTGTGATTGAGATGTGCTGTTTTCTCACACTTTATGCCAATGTCACCCTCATAAAGAAGCAAAATATATTTTTTTGCATCTCTTTGATATTTTAGGTAGAAATTGTGCATTTCATTTTGAATTTTAAAAGCATGTTATATTAAATGAATGCCCTTTAATTTTGACACAAAACATTAAATAAATCCGACTTTTATATGAGTAAAGATTTGCTTAAGTTCCAAAATTCAACATTTTGACATGTCGCTTCGTGCAGCCTCTGTGACATCTAGGAAGATTTTAACCCAATTAACCCAAACATTCTCCATGTTTTTACCATCATTATGAAGCCCTAGTTATTTTGCAGCTTTGACAACGTCATTTATGAAGATTATTATTTATTATTATTAGTGATTCATTTACGTCTGTCCCTAAATTTAAGGTCAACCCTGTTGCGTGAACTGAATTGTTGTTGTAATATGGTGAAACTATTTATTTTTTAAGTAATTTTTATTTTGAACAGAAGCATTGAAACAAAATTCAGCGTTAAAGCAGGTGAGCTGGTTGTACTCTTTTTTTGTGCACATTTTCTGGTGTTTTTCTGGTGGAAAACTGAACGGCTTTTATTAATTGAACATTTGCTCTTCATGACAGAATGTTCAAATTAGGTGAAATAAAACAATTGGTGGAATGGCCCAGATAATGTAAGACGCTATTTCCTACCCTGCTTTTGAATTCATGAAAAAGTATTCTGACAACCACATAGGAAATATTTGCCAGTTTTTTCTATATATACAGTTAATAATAATTTTCAGGACATCCTTAGTGTTCTAACTTGTTCTTGTGTGCTTTACAATAACTATTGCAGACGATGGCTTTGTGAACATGTAAGGGTTTTTGAGGTGATACTGACAGAGAGAGAGCTATTTCCCTGTAGCCCCCTGGTAGACACTAGACAGACAGAAGCCTTTGTAGTCTGGCCCCTGGCTATCAGCTCAAAGCTACACTCTCTGACCCAGTGTTTCTCAATCCAGTCCTGGGAGACCCCCATGGGGTGCACATTTTTGTTCTATCCTAGCACTAACACGGGTGATTTCATTACTGTAAGTAGCCTAGTGGAGTCAGGTGTGTTGGTGCCCGGAGAAAATAAAAGTGCCTATACACCAATTCAGAATCCTCCCTTTTCCCAGAATCGCATTCAGAGGAGCCTGGCTTGCCATTTCTCTGTCCTAGAAACTCTTTCAGAGGACATCCCAGATCATGTCTTGAAGAATGAGTGCAAACACAGTGGAACTAATATTACCAAAGTGACGGGACCCCCCCCCCCCCACACACACTCTTCCATGGTCAGTGTTAACGTAACACCTGATAAAACTCAGTGGCCCGTCACTGTGCATCAGCCATTTTGAAGGTGACACACTGCTGATGAATCATTCATGTACATCAGTTGGGAACGCAAAATGTGATTGGGCAAATTCTTGAAATATTTAAAGTGCGGTCCTGTTAGAGCTTTTACTCTTGGTAGCGCTGCGTCGTGAGTGAGCAAGACAGAGCTAAAAGCCAGTAATTGACGCTCCATTCTAATGCCTCTCAGTCAGCTTTGTCAGCGGTGACTAATGCTGAGCGATTTGTGCTTTTTGAGGTCGTTTCACATAGATCAAGTATTTTCAGGTTGAGACACCACGTGAAGCAACAGCTGCTCTCTATATCCTCTCACGATAGAGCATTCTTCTGTCTTTTTTGGAACAGGATTAAAGGAAACACAAACCAGACAAGTATATTCACAATGGATTATGGTCATTGTAGTTCATTTCCATGTTTTATGCGCTAAACTATGTAGAATATTGGCCTGATGGAAATCACAACTCCCTACTAGATCGCACAGTTCAGTCTGGATCTGATTTATCTCTGGAGAAACTGTGCAATGTGCGCATAGAGCTCACAGAAAAAAAACGGAACGAAATCGAATTCAAGTAATTGAACCAATGTTCTGTCAATTAGTTGACAGAACATTGGTTCAAAAATAACATACATTTTGGTTAATTGCTCAGCAGGTGACACAGTGGAAACGCAAGCCTTCCTCTCTCCCCAATGTTGCTACCAATGCTGCTACCAATGCTGCTACCAATATCCCTCAGCCACTCTGATGACTGGGTAGTTGTGTCATCTTGGATTTGAGCAGAAAGCGATAATGAGTGGTAGTTTTAGGTTTCAACCAAAACTAGGTAATAATACAACACATATAAACCAAATACGATCAAATGGGCTCCTGAGTGGCACAGTGGTCTAATGCACTGCATCTCAGTGCAAGGGGCGTCATTACAGTCCCTGGTTTGAATACAGGCTGTATCACATCCGGCCGTGATTGGGAGTCCCATAGAGCGGCGCAGAATTGGCCCAACGTCGTCTGGGTTTGGCCGGGGTAGGCCGTCATTGTAAATAAGAATTTGTTCTTAACTGACTTGCCTAGTTAAATAAAGGTTAAAAAAAATATATATATATACTGTATAAATGATGTTTACCATGGTGAGCTCATACTGTTGTGTTGTGTCCCCTCAGCAGGCATGACCCTCTACTAATCCCTGGGAACGAGCAGATGGAGAACATGGACATGAATGTGAAGCAGTACGACTCCACGGGAATGTTCCACTGGTGCCCATCTAAAGAGATTGAGAAGGTCATCCTGGTGAGTGGTTTTCTGTCTCCCTGTAGTGTTTTCATGACACCAGTATTGCAATACTCGCAAGTAGCATGGCAAGGAAACTTGAAGCAGACTTCATTTCTTGAGGAAAACAATCCTAATGTTGAGAACAAAAAAACAAACAGCAATATATTGTCACCCACAGTTACATTTGTTTATTTTCCAAGCTATGGCGCACACTATTTGAACAAAAGCAGATGTTTAAAGAGTTTAGACTGCCTTGTGTTTTCCTTTTTACCATGGATAATCGAGTATCATAGTGATACTGGTATCATGACAACCCTACTGTAGAGTTACCTGAGTTTAACCACAGCTATTAACATCCTGTACAGGGATATAGTACCTACCCATCAACAGATATGGTAGGTATTGTCCTATACAGTGTGACTCCGAAGATTCTTTTCAGTTGTATAGTTTGATGATCTTAAACTTTTTATGTACAGTATCAGCCAAAAGTTTTGATACACCTACACATTCAATGGTTTATCTTTATTTGTACTATTTTCCACATTGTAGAATAGTGGTGAAGACATCAAAACTATGAAATAACACATGTAGTAACCAAAAAAGTGTTAAACAAATCAAAATGTATTTTAGATTCTTCAAAGTAGCCACCCTTTGTAGGAGTTCCATTTGTAGGAGTTCCTACATATGCTGAGCACTTGTTGGCTGTTTTTCCTTTACTCTGCCATCCAACTCATCCCAAATGCAGCACTCCATCACTCTCCTTCTTGGTCAAATAGCCCTTACGCAGCCTGGGGGTGTGTTTTGGGCCAAAGTCCTGTTGAAAAACAAATGATAGTCCCACTAAGCGCAAATCCGATGGGATGGCGTATCGCTGCAGAATGCTGTGGTAGCCATGCTGGTTAAGTGTTCTAAATATAATGAATTCTAAATAAATCACTGACAGTGTCACCAGCAAAGCACCCCCACACCATCACACTTCCACCTCCATGCTTCACGGTGGGAACCATCATCCGTTCACCTACTCTGCATCTCATAAAGACACGTCGGTTGGAACCAAAAATCTCAAATTTGGACACATCAGACCAAAGGACCGATTTCTAATGTCAAATGTCCATTGCTTGTGTTTCTTGGCCCAAAGCAGTCTCTTCTTCTTATTGTTGTCCTTTAGTAGTGGTTTCTTTTCAGCAATTTGACCATGAAGACCTGATTCACGCAGTCTCCTCTGAACTGTTGACATTGAGATGTCTGTTACTTGAACTCTGTGAAGCATTTATTTGGAGGTGCAGGTAACTCTAATGAACTTATCCTCTGCAGCAGAGGTAACTCTGGGTCTTCCTTTCCTGTGGCGGTCCTCATGACAGCCAGTTTCATCATAACGCTTGATGGTTTTTGCGACTACACTTGAAGAAACTTTCAAAGTTCTTGACATTTTCCCGATTGACTGACCTTCATGTCTTAAAGTAATGATGGACTGTCATTTCTCTTTGCTTATTTGAGCTGTTCTTGCAATAATATGGACTTGGTCTACCAAATAGGGCTATCTTCTGTATACCACCCCTACAGTCACAACACAACTGATTGCATTAAGGTTCTACATGATTCCATATGTGTTATTTCATAGTTTTGATGTCTTCAATATTATTCTACAATGTAGAAAATAGTACAAATAAAGAAAAACCCTTGAATGCGTAGATGTGTCCAAGCATTTGACTGATACAGTGATACTGATGTGTTTCCACTGTTTTTAGCTCTGTATGATACATATTCTAATGGAGTTGGAAATTATTTGCACCTATTGGGCCAAAAATGAAGCATTGTTGAGGTACGGTAGGCTCTAAAGAAACCGTTTCCCTCACATAGCGATAACAACCACATACTAATAATGTATATCCACATTTCTCTCAATGCCTCTCTGTTGTTACAAGGTGAGTCGACTGTTTTCTATGTACTGGGTCATAGTATAAAACCACCACAAGCATGGCTTTGAAAAGCAGTTTTATACACCTTACTCCTTGACCATTTAGTGTATCAACTGCATTGAGCTGTACCGGGTTCACCTTGAGCCTAACACCGCAAAGGGTGGGGCTGCAGGGTTTCTCATCAGCACTCTGCCTCTCTGTTTTCTGACTGCTATGCATTTGTCCTCTATCTCCTTTCTTTCTTTCATTCTTTCATTCTTTCTTTCTTTCTTTCTTTCTTTCTTTCTTTCTTTCTTTCTTTCTTTCTTTCTTTCTTTCTTTCTTTCTTTCTTTCTTTCTTTCTTTCTTTCTTTCTTTCTTTCTTTCTTTCTTTCTTTCTTTCTTTCTTTCTTTCTTTCTTTCTTTCTTGTTTCTCTCAATCCCTCTCTCGTCCCATTATTCTCTCTGTCTCCATGTCTCGCTCCCTCCTCTCACTCTTTCTCTCTCCCCCTCTCTCCCCTCTCTCTCTCCCTGCTCAGACCCGGAGTGAGGCATCCATGACGGTGTTGAGCGGCCATGTAGTGGTCTGTATATTTGGAGATGTCACGTCCGCTCTAGTGGGGCTGCGAAACTTGGTGATGCCTTTGAGAGCCAGCAACTTCCATTATCACGAGCTGAAGCCCATAGTGTTTGTGGGCTCGCTGGAGTACCTGAGGAGAGAGTGGGAAACTCTACACAACTTCCCCAAGGTCTCCATACTACCTGTGAGTACCACTGTAATGTGTACGGTTACAAGCCAAAGTTATACAACTGACAACATCATGTACTTACAATACCATAGAATGCCATCGCCATCTGTTCTATCTGTGAGTAGACCAGTGTAACAACGCTCCAGGATTCAATACCAAACCCAGCTGTACCGTTGTTATTTTCAGACTGTTTACTTGTATTTTCTTATCTCAGTTGACTTATGAGATCTCTTCCCTTTGTTGCCTCGCACTGTCTGAATGAAAACAATCTAAGGTGAAGGGTAAAATGACTGTAAGCAGTGATAAAGCAGTAATAGCATTACCTAGTGATATAGTATTTCCTTTGTGGATTTGTTTGTGATTTGTCGTGGTTGTTGTGGCTGTTCTTGTCAATTCCACAACCGGTTCCTGAATTCAATCTTCCATCAATTCACAGCAGCGAATCCTGTCTATTCATACGGAGTTGAAATACACTGCAGCTGCCCTTCCTTGGCCATCTCAGATGTGAAAGTCTGGCATGGCTGCCTGCTTTAGAGCTCGTTAATGCTTCCTTGACTGAGTATCAGAGAGCCCTAAGAAACCAGGCCTGTTAGCCTTCAGCGCCCACTGCCCTTTAGATTAGTCCACGTCTCTGATTCCCCAGTGCCCAGTTAGATCAGCTGAATGTCACTGCCGCTAAAACTACAATACTTGTTATCTAATCTCCCAAAGCACCCCTCACTTAGTCTCTAATTAGTTTCTCTCCCCCTTCTTCTCTCTTCTCTCTGTCCGTCTCTTTTCTTCACCGCGCCTGAAGGGTACGCCATTAAGTCGTGCAGATTTAAGGGCTGTCAACATCAACCTCTGCGACATGTGCGTGATACTGTCGGCCAATCAGAACAATATCGACGACGCCTCGCTGCAGGATAAGGAATGCATTCTGGCGTCGCTCAACATAAAGTCTATGCAGTTTGACGACAGCATCGGGCTCTTGCAGGCTAACTCCCAAGGTAAGGACCGGCTGGCCTACAAGATACAATACTGTTCTGCACTGTTCTGTTCTGTCTGCAGGGTTGAGGGTAAGAGAGGAGGAGAGGAGATGGTTTTACCACTTAAATCAGTTATTTCTTTAAGAATGGTAAATACACACAGTAAATCAAATGGAAAGTGGTGTTCAACCTCGTAAATAATATCCTTTAATGATGTGAAACCACATGACTGTTGTTATTGTGTCTGTCTGTCTGGCAGACTGAGTGGAACAGATTGTTGATGCGTTCAGACAAACAGATAAGCCTCATATCCCATCAGGTGTCATCATGTTTAACCAGCCAGTACTAATCACCAGACAGCCTTCTTCAGCTGTTTTTTATGGCAGTCCATCCTCTACCTCCTCCATTCATCTATTAATCAGTTCCTCCAGGATCCTGCAGTGTGTTTTTGTCATATTTGCGGGCAGAAATGCTTGATTTTACTGCTGCAATTCTGACATTTTGTATGTCGATTTTCAATTATTGTGTCTCAATTTGTCAGGAAAATACACTGTTGGGGGAATAAATGTGTTGATGTGTGGCTTCACTGAACCATTTTATGAGGTAAAAGTGCGGTGATTGGTTACAATTGCAAGCCCTCTTTTTTTTAGTGTGGTGATTGTTTTATGTGGTAATAGCACAGCGATTGGTCAATTTTGTAAACCATCGCATTATAGGCGGGGGATTGTTGAGAAGACAACAAAAATGACGATCAGAAAATAATGAAGGGACTGAATCCTACGCATAGATAGACCAATGAACTTATGCGTAATATGCCAAGCACTTCCACATGATTTAGGAAAATGCAATTATTTCTCCTGGTCTGAGTGAGTGATGTGCTGTCGTCACAATGAGCAGACTAAATCGGAGGTCTCTGTTGCTCATGGGAGCAGTATTCACAGGTATGGAGGGCCTACACCAGTGGTTACCAACAAGGGTACAATAAACCCTGGGGGTACTTGATAAGACTCATGATGTCATAGGCTTACTGGTAAAAATGCACGAAGGGGTACACCGAGCAGAGCAACATTCAGTTGGTGACCGAAAGGTTTGGGAACCAAAGGCCTGTCACGGCGGTCGATTGATGAAGCCTATTGTTATCAATGAGTTTGTCTTACATCCTCTGTATCCATTCCACTGAAAAATATTGCAGTTTAAGAGCACACACGCACACACGCACGCATACACACACACACACACAGGTGTAATATATCACAGTGTATAGCTTTGTGGATTCCTTCCTCCCTGACAATATCCTGTTCAGATGTGGGGGGTGAAATTTAAAGCAAGAAGGTGCACATGAATAAGTAAAGAGTTGTATCGCTAGGGAGACGTTCACATGGCTGAGGTCTACGGTACGATGTAGTCTGTAGACCGCAGAGCTGAGTTGTGCCTGGGGGGTGGGGGGTCTGTAGCCCACACGGATGCGTTTGCTCCTATATGGTATGGAAGCCGTAAAACCATTTTGTTTTGTGAGAAAATCTATTTCCCTCTTGTTTGTCAGTATTAGAAGTCTGGAAAAGTACATGCCAAATGCAGTCAAGACATTATAATGAATCCACTCAGATATACAATCTGACTGATAGTCAATGATCTGTATAGAACTCTCCAGCTTTCTCCATCTAACTTTTGGTCACTTGTAGCCGAACTGATTTTGACACATTGCCCTCTCTGTTGGAAAATCTCTTTTTTCAGATGTATTCACTTTATCCATTGTTACTACTTTCACAATTGGATACTGTATGTTTGACTTCTTGTTTACTCTGGTCATGTAAGAATAATGTTTTTTTAGAGGCAATATCCAAAACCCAGTTGTCATTCTCTGGAGATATAAAAGTAATATTTTATAGATGTCAACAAAATGAAGCATACTAAGAGTGATCTTCCAGTCTCTGACTGCTACAAGCCTATCCCCAGTTTCAGTAATTGACATGACAAGAGTATAGATAATTCAGTTTAGCCTCTAGTTTGTGATGAATGCTGAACTGTTGGTGTTGTCCTCTTTAGTGAGGAGGGTGAGAATATCTATTCTGTACTGTAAAACAGCCCCTCAAGTCCCCCCCAACCCCTCCATCCTCCCAACTATTCTTCAATGTCTAACATTTGTTTTAAAACTTTGTGACCTGAATATATTCCCGTCGTGCGTTGTTTTGTCGCTGCTGTGCTGTAGAACTATGAGGTGGCGTTTTGCTTCAGTCAGCACTAAATGATGGATGTCACAACACAGGTCATGCATTATGTATCACGCATTACTGATTTAAGGCATTTGTGTCACTTTGAGGAAATGCAAAAATGTGAAGTCATGTGAATTCATACCCATCACTCGCCTCTTGTATTTTATGGTCGAGAATCGCACAGTTATTTTCCCGATAAAAGGTTTTCAGGATCCACTTTGCCAATTTTATGGTAACAAAATGAAGCACATATAAAATGTATGGAAGGCAGGCAGGTTGATGGAAGGATGCGAATGCTAAATGTGTGTCTCAGCTGACCCCTAAAAGCACAATATCCATATTGACATTTTTAGGAAGCGCCTGCTTCATTTTCCCCGTCCCTGTCTACACATCTTTCAATCTGCACTTCTGAACAATACAAAGAGCCCATCTCGGTCAGTAAGCCCAGCAGCTTTTACTGAATAGTCTAGTGTTACTAAGTTATAGTGGCATTTGACAGACTGTGTATGGTCAATCAACATACTTTGTTTTTTTTCGATTATAGTTGACAGTTTTTTCTACCAAATGACATATAACCTTTTCAATCACCGAAGCTGAGGTATGTGATTTGTGAAGTGATATCAGTGTGATATCTCACGGTTTGGTGTATTTCTCTCTGTGTTGTAATATTACATCTCATTGTCTTGTATCCGTCTGTATTGTTGTTTCTTTGTGCCATCGCTTTCAACAATGGAATATATCATGGTTTTGTGTCAGTCTGTGTATAAATATATATTTTTCTGTGTGATGTAGGTTTCGGTACATCTTGTTTTGTGGGTATCTAGCTCTTGCTGTTAGTTTCAACGGTTTTGTGTGCATCTTTCTGTGTGCTCTGTGTAGGTTTCACGCCTCCTGGAATGGACCGGTCCTCTCCAGACAGCAGTCCAGTACATGGTTTAGTACGTCAGGCCTCCGTCACCACCGGCGCCAACATCCCCATCATCACTGAACTAGGTGAGACACACAACTGACCAACTGACCATTTACTACTGGTAGATCCCAGCGGGTAAAACACGTTGAAACAATGTCATAATGATGTCATTTCAACCACTTTCTGGTTGTTGTGATGTCATTTCAACCACTTTATGGTTGTTGTGATGTCATTTCAACCACTTTATGGTTGTTATGGTTGTTGCCTGTTGGGAAAATATTGTGACATTGTACACGGAGTTTGGCCAACTCACTTAGAGATTTAGAATCTTCAGGTCTGCCATGTTGGCTCCAACAGCTCAGTGGACATTCTTTTGCATTCCGCTTAGAATGCAGGTTTGAATGTTTTTTGTTTTGGAACGTTCGATGCCAATGTGGAGGTTAGTTGGCCGAACTCTTTATTTTCTATGGCTGTGATGACTAATTCTAGCGATATGTTGACGATAAAGATTAACGATTAGTGACTTTGGCTGAGATTTATATGGATTTAGATACAAAACTGAGCATTTGTTGTCATTTCAAATGTCACTCTCTTTGTGTAAGTTCTAGCTGAGATGTCTCGTTACGAAGTCAGAACACTCTCACTTCTTCCAGGTCCCATTTGTCCATTAACAGCCTGATGGAGAGGGAGAGAGTAAAAAGAGAGTGCGAGAGGAAGCTAAGAAGTGCCACAGTAGCAAAATGGGTGCATTTAATAATAACAATGGCGCTGGCTGTATTCTCTAGTATTCCATGTGGTCCAGGGGACTCATGAAAGTTTCACATCTCTGAGGGTTTTTAAAGCACCAGAGACCAGGGCCACTAGAGCCACTCTATCACTCCTGAATAAAGCACTAGAGACCGGCCACTCTGTCTCTATCTCTCCCCTCTGACCCAATTAGAAAGCATTGAGGCGTGAGGAGGCTAAGAGATGGATTGAGGCACAGATAGAGACAGGGACATGAAGCACCATGAATGTTTTCTCACCTCTCTTTCTTCCAACTCTTGAGTACTACACATGTAATCAACAAAACAAGTGTAGCTATTCAGGTTTTTCTTGCAGTATTTGGTTGGATATGAATTAATTGCACAGGTCCCTTTTGATTTGGAATACTTTCAGCTATGTTTGATTTAGAATAATTCTACCCCCACATATAGTGTCAGGCCCTGGTTATTAGTACGAGCATCACTAACATTGTCATCCTCCTCTCTGAGAGTAGAAAGATAGTACAGTGGGGCACATCAGTCTCGGGAACTAGACACTATAATTGTAGTGTCAATGTTGTCAGTTTACAGCACCATAGTCAAGATGCAAGTCTAATGGAAAATGTTAAGACGCTGGCTGAATTGCAAGATCAATTTGATGGAGTCACATAAAGTTGGTTTATGTATACAACACTGTAAATCCCTTTGGTGTCTTAAAAGCCGTACAAATTGGCAATTTGTGTTTTAGTGGTATGGTTCAGTCGCATCTGGGCTATGTACTTTCATCTCTGGTGCCGTAGTTGCATGTCATGGACAACCATGGCTACCTTTACATACAGTCAGTGTCTAATCCTGTGGTTGACATGATGCGTGGTCTCAGACAGAACTGCCTTTCTTTTTCTCTTCTCTTTGAAGCTGTTCCAATAACGACCCTATCTCTCCCCCCTCTGCTCTCCACACGTCTTACTGTCATTAGCTAAACCTGGCAAAATACTGCCTTTGGTTTCATTCAGTCAGGAAAAAAACTGTGGAATCAACATACAAATGATAACTGAGCTGGGTAAGCCAGGCTTTTGTCCTCCGCTCGCTGCCGTCCGATCTTTCGTTCTTTTGTTCTCTCTCTCTCTCTCCCCCACCCCCCTCTCTCTATCTATCTCTCTATCTCTATCATCTTGTCTTGATGTATCTGGCTGCAGCCGAGGTCCTCGCTGGCTGCTCCCATGGCTTCACTTTGAACACATTTTTTATTTTTAATTCTCGGTTTCTGGTTGAAAAATTGACTGTCTTGTTTTGACCTTTTATTTCATGATTTTTTTCCCGTGGTGTTTTTATTTTTTTCCGTTTATTTATTTTTTCAGAGCATCGTTCCGGCACTTTGATCATTGCTCGGTCTGTCCTTGTGGCTGTTTTCATAGCACACACCCCACTCCCGACCCCAACCCCTCCCTCAACACCCCAACACCTCCCGGTTCAGTCTCTTTGGCCTGGGCCCGTTTGCATCATCAGCCCCTTGTCTGGTTGACTGACATGTCTGTTCCTCTGCAGCACAGAGGAAGCCTGGGAAGAAATCATATTTCAAAAAACTATAGATCAATCCTTCCCTTTTAAGATGTTTATTTTTATTTATTTTTGGGGTTGTTGCTTCTTTCTTTTTTTACCTAAGCCTAGATTTTGAAGGAGTCAAAGAACGCCTTGTGTTGTGTGAAGCCTCTTTTCAAATGCAGTTGGATCTCAGGCTCTTGTCCACTGGTGCTAGAAAGAGAACCCTCTCATCTGAGGTTAAATAAAGACCAGACGGTTCTACTAGGGAAAGTCATATTTACGAATGGTTGAAAAAAAGTTTGTTTTTATATGGTTTCATCTTGTGTTCATTTCCTCGGGTTAGCAATATTCTACACAGTATAGAAAGCGGTTGTTCTACCCTGGCCATGTTATGATTTGAACTTTTTTCATCATTAACAATTTCAGAATGTCGTATTACTTCGATCTTTAAAAGCAGGCTGTGGCTATGTGAATTTACCACACAGCTCAATGTTGTTATTGTTGTTTTAAATAATCATTTGACTTTCAGGAAAAGGTAATTACCTCAATATCTCAATAGGTAACGATGTGACCACACATTTTCTTATCTGAGATATCAATAAAGCTTTAAAATGCATGTTACATTACGTGCATGATCTTCTCACCTGAACAATATCATCTTGAATTATAAAAAACACAATATGTTGGATTGAGGTGTTTCGCACAACTAGGTCAAATCCATGTCCTGAATGCAATTACAGAAATGGTTTGTTCATGATGGAATGTACTGTGCATCTACCATGAATGCCAAATCCATAACGCTTTGGTTCAAACACCACTATCTATTCTATACCTCCAGACCTGCCTAAGACTGGGTGTTGACTAGGAACATTAACATAGGATTCCAACTAGGAATATTGGTTTATATTGACTCAATGGGTCACAAAAACACTCTAAAATCGAACAACGCTTCACAGTTCACCGACACAAAAGTGCCCTAGCTAAGTCACCCAGCGATTCTCTACTTCTCTGGTCCTCAGGTGTGTGTGTGGGTGTGTGTTTGGCATGCTGTGCTGTGTCCTCCTTGCCCTCTCTCTCTGTCTGACTGTGTTTTGGGTCTCCCCTCTCTCAGTGAACGACTCCAACGTTCAGTTCCTGGACCAAGATGATGATGATGACCCGGACACAGAGCTGTACCTGACACAGCCCTTCGCCTGCGGAACCGCCTTCGCTGTCAGCGTGCTGGACTCTCTCATGAGTGCAGTGAGTAGACAATACTAAGTACACGCTACTCAGTTTACACAGTTCTTAGTATGCACTAGATCATGTATCCTATTTCTCCTTTATTTAATCCAACATCATACTAAATGTCTCTCATGTACGAGGTAGAAGTCGCCAGGAGACCTTTTTGTAAAATTGAAGTCTATATTTTATCGATATTTAAATATATATTTAATCCATATTTGAATTCATATTTTATTTAGGTAGGCTGCAACATGCAGCAGTCAAGGGCTTGAAGTGATTCTGAGTCTTTCATACAAGATGACAGCAGCCACAGGACAATACACATATAGTGGGTTTACTATAAGACGTGCATACTTAACTAAGTACTGTATACTAAGGACTGTAAACTCAGTAGTGTATACTTGGTAATGTCTACTCACCTGCACCCATGTCTGCTGTCTCTAATGCTGGTTACACGCACGCACGCACACACACACACACTCTCTCTCTCACACACACACACACACACACACACACACACACACACACACACACACACAGAGAATAAAGGGGTAAACTTAAAGGATGTGGTAGCATCATAAGATCTGCTCAGCGCGGTAGCAATACGGAGTAGGCAGAAGTTGGTAAATGAAATGCCACATTGATCAGACAGCGCTGCCAGCTCCACTGACATCAAAAGGGAAGTTGTTGCCACCACTCCTCATATAAAGTGTCACGAAACGAACTTTCAAGGGGCTTATTAGATCTTTTAACAAGGTACAGTACCAGTCAAAAGTTTGGACACACCTACTCATTCAAGGATTTTTCTTTATTTTACTATTTTATACATTGTAGAATAATAGTGAAGACATCAAAACTGTGAAATAACACATATGGAATCATGTAGTAGCCAAAAAAGTGTTACACAAATCTAAATATATTTTATATTTGAGAGTCTTCAAAGTAGCCACCAATTGCCTTGATGACAGCTTTTCACACTCTTGGCATTCTCTCAACCAGCTTTATGAGGTAGTCACCTGGAATGCATTTTACAGGTGTGCCTTGTAAAAATTTGCTGAGGTTCCCTATAATGGCACATATGACACGCAAGGTGGGCCTTCAAAACACTTTCATCTTCCAACAATGTCAGCCCTTTTCCTGAAGACAAGATACGGAAAAAGTATTATCTTGTGACTTCGTTCAAACCATCGCTACTCCCCTTTGGTGCTGTGATGGCTTAATTCCAGCTTGTCACATCATGAGTGAGGTTAGAGGAGAGCTGAGTAGCCTTCACACACACACTGGCTGTGGTCAGAGGTGAGGGTGGCTAATAGACAGTGCTCATCCATCGTGGTTCTCCACAGAGCTGTCAGGGGCCTGGGGAGAAGAGCTGCCACTCAGGGCGTGACTTACAGTCATATACGTTTTTACTTATGGGTGGTCTCGGAAATCGAACCCACTACCTTGGTGTTACAAGTGCCATGCTCTACCAACTGCCCTGCAAAGTACCATTGTTATTAACGTTATCAAGCCGCCCTCTGCCATAGTGGTGGCCAAAAGTTGTGATAAACCCAGTCATTTTTAACAGCGGCTAATGACTATTTCGCTTAAATTGCACTATAGCAGCCTGGAAATACAATGACATTGTTAAAGTAGGAAAAAAGTTTGCTATCATTATCATGTTGTAAAATGTACTTTAGACAGATGCCAATGTTGTCATTAGCTAGTAAAATGTGTATATAAAATAAAATAAAATGGTCTCGAGTCAATCTATGCTAGCTAGCTAACATTATACTGCATCTAAAGTCATTCTGGCGACATCAAAATGATGACAAAATGTTTTCCAGAAATGATTTGCCTCCTTTAGAAATGTAATTGTATTTCCAAGCCACTCTAATGCACTTATAATTATATATCTTCTTATCAAATCAAATCAAATCAAATGTATTTATATAGCCCTTCGTACATCAGCTGATATCTCAAAGTGCTGTACAGAAACCCAGCCTAAAACCCCAAACAGCAAGCAATGCAGGTGTAGAAGCACGGTGGCTAGGAAAAACTCCCTAGAAAGGCCAAAATCTAGGAAGAAACCTAGAGAGGAACCAGGCTATGTGGGGTGGCCAGTCCTCTTCTGGCTGTGCCGGGTGGAGATTATAACAGAACATGGCCAAGATGTTCAAATGTTCATAAATGACCAGGATGGTCGTATAATAATAAGGCAGAACAATTGAAACTGGAGCAGCAGCACGGTCAGGTGGACTGGGGACAGCAAGGAGTCATCATGTCAGGTAGTCCTGGGGCATGGTCCTAGGGCTCAGGTCCTCCGAGAGAGAGAAAGAAAGAAAGAGAGAATTAGAGAGAGCATATGTGGGGTGGCCAGTCCTCTTCTGGCTGTGCTGGGTGGAGATTATAAGAGAACATGGCCAAGATGTTCAAATGTTCATAAATGACCAGCATGGTCGAATAATAATAAGGCAGAACAGTTGAAACTGGAGCAGCAGCACGGCCAGGTGGACTGGGGACAGCAAGGAGTCATCATGTCAGGTAGTCCTGGGGCATGGTCCTAGGGCTCAGGTCCTCCGAGAGAGAGAGAGAGAAAGAGAGAATTAGAGAACGCACACTTAGATTCACACAGGACACCGAATAGGACAGGAGAGGTACTCCAGATATAACAAACTGACCCTAGCCCCCCGACACATTAACTACTGCAGCATAAATACTGGAGGCTGAGACAGGAGAGGTCAGGAGACACTGTGGCCCCATCCGAGGACACCCCCAGACAGGGCCAAACAGAAAGGATATAACCCCACCCACTTTGCCAAAGCACAACCCCCACACCACTAGAGGGATATCTTCAACCACCAACTTACCATCCTGAGACAAGGCTGAGTATAGCCCACTATACTTCTTATAATTATATATCTTCTTATAATTATATATCTTCATCACTAGAATCCTCAGGCGGGCATCAGTCATTAAATGAATGTTCAAAACAATATTGTGAAAAAATGTGCAATAGGAACTCTGTGTTCCATGAAGTGCTAGCGTGGACTTTAGGGGCTCTATTTTCGGCTGGCGTTAAGCCAGTGAAATTGTCAAACACACGCTCGTTTTGACCTGTTAAAGCATAGCGCCAGATTGGTCATTTACCTGTTTTATATGAGCTTGCTTGCGTGGGAGGGGTGGCAATATCTGGGGACATTTAAGACCAACCAAAAGCTGGTTTTAGCTGTAACGAGGTTGGTTATGACATGGATTTTGACAAGGGAAGCACAGCCAATCCAGCCGTGTCACACAGTGCCCATATACGAATGGAAGCTTGTGCTTTTTGTGTCCGTAAACCTCATATTTAGAAACAAATAGTTTTTTCCCATTTCATTTCATGTCATTAAAAAACAAGCATACTTGTTCACTCTTCTCAGTGAAGGCGTTTTTTTGTCCCGACCAATGCATTCACCAAGTATTCAGGATCGATAATGGGTTTGGCTTGTGACCCAGCTGGCAATGAAGAATCGGCCCAGAAGCGGCCTTCTTCCAGGGGGCTGGAACTGATTGAATCGGCACGGAATCGGCTGTTGGACTAGGCCCAGAATCAAAATGAATGACTGCCCAGAATCGGCCCAAGAACATCAGGCCAGAATCAAAATGAATGACCAAATTTAAATAGATGTATACACAAACCCATTTAGTCCTCCACAAAAAAAACTCAGACCGAGCGTGCTGGTCCACAGGTGTCTCTGTGCATCGCCAAACCCTCATCAGGGCTGGTCCAATTGTGCATCACCTCATGGGTTTCCCGGTCGCGGCCAGCACGGGTCTCAAAACAGCATCATTAGCAACACAGTTTGCACTGCGATGCAGTGTCTTAGACCGCTCGGTAGGCTCCATCAACAAAGTATCAAAATACTAAAATACTGCACAGGACTCTTAAAGAATTTCATTTAATGTTAATTGTATTTTTTGATCACAGAAACAATGAGAAAATCTGGAAAAATAATAAAAGATTAATTATTTAAAGCAGCCCGTGTAATCATCTGCCAGAGAGTAGCTTCAATTGCCCGAGTCCCAAGAAATACATTTGGGCCAGATAACTCTCACCGAAATCGGCCCGAGCGCAATCCTAGCCATAAGTAATACTGCTGAAGGCGCCCCAGACTCGGGCCACATCACATCAGCCGAATCTGACTCTCACCCGGAATCGGCCCAGATCCACTGTGCTAGCTGGGGAGACTGCTTTGTAATGAATCTTAATCACCAAAGCTTTATTAAAATATTACGTTTGGCAGCAGCAAAACAGTGAGTGGACATCCCCTCTTTATCTATGTAGGCTATTACATTTTTCTTCCCATCTCCTGGTCTTATTTTGGATGTGCGTAAAAACCCCTCCATGTCGGCTACATGTCCATATGCCCATCATGGAATGAGAGATGAGATTATCCGGTGACACTCATATTTTAAAACATTGTAGTTATTTTCCTGTAACAATTGCTTGTTTTCCATTTAGTTTAATTAAAAACCAAGCCCTCAGTAGGCTAGCCTTACCCTACTTTAACGAAAGCTGGTTTCACAATAATGCGTCGGATGTATTTGTTATCCTGGCCATGCATTAGAAGTAGCCTATCCATAAAAGGTGTCTAAATGGTCTACTCGTCATGCTTTTGCATTATTCACAGTTCAGATAAACCTACCTGCAGTGCTCGGCTTGTATCCATCCCAATTTCCAAACATGCGCTCCTCCAAATGTTTTTAAATGATTCAGTCCTATAATGCCGTATCAACGGTAGGCCTAGGCTATGTCTTGCTCTTTGAGAATGTGCGTCACGCATACTATACATTTTACAGGAGCCTAGTAGTTTTTATTTGAGGAGAAGTGCAATGACAAAAGGCCTGTACTTGTTAAAGCCAAATACAACAATAGTGACTGTCAACACCAGACATTTTATTTAACAGTTAGTTAACTAGGCATGTCTTATTTTACAATGCCGGCCTACATATTGAACAAACACTGGATGTTTGTTTTTTTACTGTTGCGATCAGTTGTTACTGTAGCATATGCAATATAATAAACTGTATAATCAATTCACAATGGACTCGGACAAGAATAGTCCTTGCCCCCATACGAGTAGATGATAACGCAAAGACCATCAATAACCTACAGAACTTGAGCCAAACGCATACAATATTAAGCAATGGAACACCTTGATTGGCCAGTTAGTGGCCAAGCCCAAGTCACACCTATGACAGGCCTTTCGGGCCACCAGCTGGTATTGCGCTCATAATAACGGCTGTGAAAACACATTCCCAGTCCTACAGCGCTACCGCCAGTACTTAGATTTACTATTGCGTTAGGTTTGTTAAAATAGAGCACTAGAGCTTCTATTCTGCTATTGTATTTCTATACCTGTTGGAACAATATGCATTATCAACATGCTTGCTCCAGCTTTGTAATGTATTTTATTAAAGGAGTAATGGTATTGATGTGAAACCTACAAAACCAGTCTATGAGGAGAAGTTGAGTAGAAGTTGTTTTGGTAAGCAAGTCTGGCGAATGAATGTCAAATGGAACTAGTTCCGGTACAAGAAAACCTTTTTCTGTAATTGGTCTGCCCTGTCTCCTCACCTCTCTGTCTGGCCTGTATGAAGAGACAGGCCCGGGGTCTAGATAACATGGGGCGCGTCCACTCCATGTCTCTCTCTAAACATCCCTATTTCTCGATTTTTCTCTCCTCATCCCTCCTCATCTTTCCTCATTTCTCTCCCATCTCTCCCTATCCCCTCCCCCCACTCCTCGCCATGCCTCCCAATCCCTCTCTCCCATCCCTTTCTCCTCATCATTCTCCCTCCCTATCATCCAAACCTCTCCTCATTCTTCCCCATCTCTCCCCTTCTCCATCTGCCACATATCCTCTACCGTTGTGGCTCTAATGGCGTATCCTTACTTACGGATCTCACATCCTCTTATGTCCGCAGACATACTTCAACGATAATATCCTCACCCTGATCCGGACGCTGGTGACTGGGGGAGCCACCCCGGAGCTAGAGGCTCTATTGGCCGAAGAGAATGCCCTGCGAGGGGGCTACAGCACGCCACAGACACTGGCCAACCGAGACAGGTGTCGTGTAGCCCAGCTAGCCCTCTATGACGGGCCCTTTGCCGACTTGGGGGTAAGTGGATGTTTAAACCGAGCGGACACATTTTTGCACTCCCCAGTAGCACCCAATCCTGCCTGCTCGCCTCCTAGCGGCACTTAATACAAAGTGAAGAACAGAGAACACGCAAGAGGGGCTCTGTTAAGGAGGAGGAAGGGAGGGTTCTGGTGTGTGTTATGGAAAGGAATAATGCAGCTGTCTGAGAATATCCCATGAGTTATTTTACTTTTTCATTTATCAGTGTATTGTTTATATATCTTGTGTTAAATGTTTTACAGTTGTTGTCAATAGTGCTTCAGATTCTGAAGGGGCCATGTCACAAAGTGAAAGGATGTTGTTCTGTGTAATTTCCTGCATGATTTAAATGTCCTTTACACTGTATATTGTTATCTCCACAAAAACACTCGTATCAAGGGCACTGCAGTTTGACATTTGCAAAGACTTGAATTATTTTGTCACTTAGATAAATGATTACACTTTATTAGAAAACACACCCTGATGTTTTTTTGTTATTTGTTGTTTTCCAGGATGGTGGTTGCTATGGAGATTTGTTTTGTAAAGCGTTGAAGACGTACAACATGTTGTGCTTCGGAATATACAGATTGAGAGACGCTCACCTCGCCACGCCTAGTCAGTGTACCAAACGGTGAGACCGTCGCTGTGTATCTTTAACATCCATCTCTCTCACCTCTCAAGGCAGTTAGTGTCACAACATTAGCTGTTTTAATATCAGCAATTGTATGATTGTCAGTGGTGGAAAAAATACTTAATTGTCCTACTTGAGTAAAAGTAAAGATACATTAATAGAAATTGACTCAAGTAAAAGTCACCCAGTAAAATACTACTTAAGTACAAGTTTAACAGTATTTGGTTTTAAATATACTTAAGTATCAAAAGTAAATGGAATTGTTAAAATGTACTTAAGTATATCAAAAGTAAAAGTATAAACCATTTCAGATTCTTTATATTAAGCAAACCATGCGGCACAATTTTCTTTTCTTTTTTATTGACGGATAGCCAGGGCCACACTCCAATGTTTAGACATCATTTAAAAACAAAGCATTTGTGGATTAGTGAGTCAGCCAGATCAGAGGCAGTAGGGATGAGGCAGTAGGGAAGTGTGTTAATCTTGATAAGTGTGTTAATTGGACCATTTTCCTGTCAAAATGTAGAGTACTTTTGGGTGTCAGGGAAAATGTATGGAGTAAAAATTACATTATTTTCTTTAGGAATGCAGTGAAGTAAAAGTTGGCAAAAATATAAATAGTAAAGTAAAGTACTTAAGTATTTGTACCCCCAACACTCCATCTACTTTGTGCATGACACAACTCATTTTTCCAACAATTGTTTGTATCACAACTCCAGTGGGTCAGAAGTTTACATACACTAAGTTGACTGTGCCTTTAAACAGCTTGGAAAACTCCAGAAAAGGATGTCATAGCTTTAGAAGCTTCTGATAGGCTAATTGACATCATTTGAGTCAATTGGAGGTGTACCTGTGGATGTATTTCAAGGCCTACCTTCAAACTCAGTGCCTCTTTGCATCATGGGAAAATCAAAAGAAATCAGCCAAGACCTCAGGCAAAAAATTGTAGACCTCCACAAGTCTGGTTCATCCTTGGGAGCAATTTCCAAACGCCTGGAGGTACCACGTTCATCTGTACAAACAATAGTACGCAAGTATAAACATCATGGGACCACGCAGCTGTCATACCGCTCAGGAAGGAGATGCTTTCTGTCTCCTAGAGATGAACGTACCTTGGTGTGAAAAATGGAAATCAATCCCAGAACAACAGCAAAGGACCTTGTGAAGATGCTGGAGGAAACAGGTACAAAAGCGTCTATATCCACAGTAAAACTCAGCAAGGAAGAAGTCACTACTCCAAAACCGCCATAAAAAAGCCAGACTACGGTTGCAACTGCACATGGGGACAAAGATTGTAGTTTTTGGAGAAATGTCCTCTAGTTTAATGAAACAAAAATGTAACTGTTTTGGAGGAAAAAGAGGGAGGCTTGCAAGCCGAAGAACACCATCCCAACCATGAAGCACGGGGGTGGCAGCATCATGCTGTGGGAGTGCTTTGCTGCAGGGGGGACTGATGCACTTCACAAAATAGATGGCATCATGACGAGGAAAATGATGTGGATATATTGAAGCAACATCTCAAGACATCAGTCAGGAAGTTAAAGTTTTGTCGCAAATGGATCTTAAAAATGGACAATGACCCCAAGCATTCTTCCAAAGTTGTGGCAAAATGGCTTAAAGACAACAAAGTCAAGGTATTGGAGTGGCCATCACAAAGCCCTGACCTCAATCCCATAGAAAATTTGTGGGGAGAACCTAAAAAGTGTGTGCGAGCAAGGAGGCCTACAAACCTGACTCAGTTACACCAGCTCTGTCAGGAGGAATGGGCCAAAATTCACCCAACGTATTATGGGAAGCTTGTTTGACCCAAGTTAAACTATTTAAAGGCAACGCTACCAAATACACATGATGTAAGAATTGTCTGTCTCATGACATTGTCATAAATTGGGTCACCCTGTAGGCTCCAGAACAGGCCACAGAGGCTATAGACTCTCTACCGTATAGGCTACATGATTTTATGGAGTGTTGGGGAAGCGCCACAGTGCTGCGTCTCAGAACCATGGAGAGGTGGGCTGGGCATGGACAAGATAGATATTTTAAGCCCCTGTCGTTGTCAAAGTGGGCACTGCTTATCATGGGACGGCATCAAATCCAAATCAAACTTTATTTATCACATCCACCGAATACAACAAGTGTAGACCTTACCACACAATGCTTACTTACAAGCTCTTAACAAACAGTGCAGTTCAAGAAGAGTTAAGAAAATATTTACCAACTAAAGTAAAAAAATAAATAATTAAGTAACACAATAAAATAACAATAACGAGTCTATATACAGAGGGTATCGGTACCGAGTCAATGTGCGGGGGTACAGGTTTGTTGAGGTAATTTGTACATGATGGTAGGGGTGAAGTGACTATGCATAAATAATAATCAGTGAGTAGCAGCAGTGTACAAAACAAATGGGGAGGGAGGGGGGGGTCACTGTAAATAGTCCGGTGGCCGTTTGATTAATTGAATTAGTTGGAGGTGCGTCTTGGTCAGTTTAGCCCGCAAAATGCCGCCATCTTCAATCTGCCACTCTAGGTCGGCTGCCTAATCATGCTTAATGGGCGGGCTGGCCCTGCCTTCAGGGCAGAGAAGCATTTTGATTTGAAGTAAATCGTTTTTTTTATCTTGTAACTGATTAGTTTTCAACCCCACCCTGTTAACTTTCTATTTTGCAAATAGACACTGACTATACAGTATTGTTTGGTTCTCTCTTCCACTAACTCCTGTCCTGTATACAGGTATGTGATCACCAACCCTCCGTATGAGTTTGAGCTGGTCCCCACAGACCTGATCTTCTGCCTGATGCAGTTTGACCACAACGCGGGCCAGTCCCGGGCCAGCCTCTCCCACAGCTCTCACTCCTCCCATTCCTCCAGCAAAAAGAGCTCGTCCGTCCACTCCATCCCCACCACCAACCGGCAGAACCGCAGCAGCAAGGCCCGGGAGGCCGGCCACAAACAGAAGTAGGTGGATGAGATGTTTGTTATGTGTGTGTATGTCAGTCTGTGTTTGCTCGGGCATGAGTAGTATGTGGTGCCGATCGAAGTTTGGTGTGGGTGTCGTGTCTATGTAGGGTTGTGGCCAGAGTGTGTTTGAGCGCGTGGGTGAGACACTGTTTGGGTCAATTATCCATATCTGTGTGTTTGTTTGTGTTTTGTTTGTGAGATTTTGTGCTCAATGTCCACATCATGTTTGTTGCAATTTTTGCTCTATAACCATCAGCATGTGGTCCTTGCTCTCAGCCTGCCTCCATAGCTACCATGATCTCATTCATGGAAACGTTGATGTGCATTATTTTCACAAAGAATATTTGCCGAGCAAAAGAAAACACTTCTTGTTTCCCGCTGACCTCATTGAACCTGTATTTGAGCATTTATTTAAGAACTCAAGATACCACTGAAAGAAGATGAGGAACCTTGACATAGAAAGACCTCTCATATGTTGTCTTGCTACAAAGCCGGTGACCGGTATGCCAGCTATTTTTTGCTAGATCGGTTAGTTTCTATACGACACAATAATTTGACTCGTATTGGCATAGCCTTCTTATATGTTGGTATTTGTACAAACAGTATGGCATGGTTATGGATTTAGCGTAACACGATTTAAATAGACAAAACTTTACAGGTTGTCTATGAATGAGAAACATCATTCGACCATCTGTGTGGACATCTGTCTGGTTATTGTGTCTGTTCTGTGTCATCGCATGTCCTTGTTCCTAGTTCTCAATCTCAAATGCTTATTTTTAGTTCTGTTTTTAATTTTGATATATTTTCCATAGTATGGAATAAGACAATATATACATTAAGTTATATTGAGCGATAAGTCATTATTTTAAAGCTACTCAGAGAATTTGATTATAATGGTGATATATCATGCTGCCAACACCACTCCCTGAACCGTGTTAGATGTTTTAGGTTCATTCTTAAGATTAAATACAACAGATCAATTGTAATGTCTTAGTGTCCTTTGAAATGTTCCTTAGCATTTACCTTAATTATCTCTTCAACATTGCATGTTAGGAAAGTGAATTGTAGTTGTTCAGTATCTAGAAACGTAGAAAGGGATAAGGGAACATCTGACAAGTAGGGTCGGGGTCAATTCAGTAAGTAAACTGAAATAACATAAAACATACAAAAGTGTAAAAAAAAAAATTTGGCTATGGGGCCTCGTGTTAGAAAATAGGATTTTGGTTTAATAAATTGCAGACAGTGTCAGTGCTTACATAGAGTACAGCAAGAGATCCAGTCATATCAGTGATTGTGTTTTAGACGTGTTATTTGCCTTGTAGATTGTAATACCATACTTAATTAGATTACCTACTTCTCTTTCTGAAGTGCAACAAGGATGAATAGAATGAGCCAAGGTATGCAAGTTAACGATTCTGCATGTCCTACTATTACTATAGCACCCTTAACGTGGGGTTCTAATCATAACTTTGTCCCTGTGGAGATTGTTATGACAAGGGGAGGTTTTGTAGTGTTTTTGTTATTTTCCTGTAAGGATAAGTCATCACGCCTCAGTTTAAGTTTTGCTTTCAAACAACGGAAAGCAAAATGGCTGCTGCTGCCTCTGCCCTCTCCCTGTCATGCCCAGGACCATCTCTGCACTGCATGAGGTCCAACCTTTCTCCTCTACTTATCTTTCTGTTTTACCTCCTTGACACCTTAATTCACCTGATGATGATTTTTCTTCGTTTTCTCTAGACAGAGACACTATTTTGTATAATTTCCTTATTATTTATCATGTTTTTTAGTTTGCTTTATTTCAGCTTGAGACAAATTGCATTGTGTGAAAGGTCTGTGTGTTTGCACATATTCTTTCCTATTGAATGCGATCAGATGACTGATGTTGTCCAAGTGTTGGAAATACGTTGTAATCCAGATTCAGTATTACTCTATCAACTAGAGCCACAGAGACAAGGTGTTTCCTATCACGGACGATGTAACACACTTAACACAAACTGTCGACGCTACCTAAAGATCATAGCCCGGGTATCAATATGAGTAGGCTCGAAATCTCAAACTGACACCTCCCCGAAACGGGAAGTCATGACAAATATGAAGTCTAAATTGCAGAGGTATATGAGGCATTAAGTTGTGCACTCATAACCCTGTGGTGGTTTTAGATGACAGACATCTTACTTCACCTTAGTTTAAAACATCAAATGCTTGTTCTGTAACACACTAGCCGGAGTACTAAGCTGAATGCCCACACACGCTCACATTCACACAGACACACATGCACACACTCACCAAAGTTGAAATGACTTTATCTGGAAGGAAATGAAGTAACTGATCTGAAACCTATGGTCCCTCATGGCATTTTGGATTGGATGGTCATACATGCTATAAAAGACTGCTACTTAAACTGAGACAGTAATATATCACACCATGTAGATTATTGAACACTAACATTTGGTTTTTGCCCCATCCCTCCGCAGAAAGGAAATGGTTTACAGATGAACCAGAAAATGCCTACCCACGGAACATTCAGATCAAGCCCATGAGCACTCACATGGCCAACCAAATCAATCAATACAAATCCACTAGCAGTCTGATTCCACCAATCAGAGAAGTTGAAGATGAATGCTGAAAACCAGGCCCACTTGATGACTCGTGAGAAGTCTGGATGCTCTTTCGAAAGGAGAGAAAGGGAGATGACAAACGGGGATGATGATGTTGATTCATTGGTCCTCACTCATTCTACAGATCAAGGGTTTGACATAAACACCACAACTTGAAGGGACCTCCTATGTGTATACCTTTAATGTTACTTCCATGCTCTACAATGGACAATGTTTTATTTATCAATCTTCCATAGAGATGTACATAATGAAAATCAAATAAGGATTGTTCATCCCCCTAGCACTTTTTAAAATTATTTTAAGAGTTGAAAAAGAGAAGAAAAAGTACTTCCTGTCATTATTTGCAATAGTTCACATATTTGTGTGACCACACTCCATGGCTACTGTAGCTGAGGTTACTACTGGTTGTTGGAGGATGAGGGCCGTGGCAGTTTTCTCATCACAATATCATAACATCTCCAAAAGATCCAGAAAACCGTCTGGGGTTCACCGCTCACCACTCATACTCCCTATCTGCTTCTGTTCTATTTGCACAAAAACTGACCACCTTCTTTTGCAACATGACGACTTGAAACATTGATATCGTCCCAAAACAACTACCATCACAGAAAGTGTCAGCTTTTTGGTTTGTTGATTCACTGAATGAAAGAAAAGCTGCTTGTCATTTGGAGAGATGTACTGTGGTAATGTGGAAAGATCCATTACGTCACTGCTTAGGGTATGCTACTGTATGTCATCACACTGTTGAGTAATCAATTAATGCATTCCAGTCCTGTAGAATGGGATCATATTGAAAATCAGGTGTCTTGAGACTCAGAGTACAGTAAGAGACAGTTCTTGGATAAGCTGGCTGACAGAGTATATAGCTACGCTGTACTTACATCTGTTCTGGTGATATCACAATGAATATGGATGATAATGATGTCTATGACAGCGTTTCAAGCTCCTATCATCGCATGGTATGTCCCTGATCCCTTCTATAACAATAGAGCACAGATGAGCACCTTAAACTGAAAACATAAAAGGGATGAAAGAACAATCTTGTCCTATCCCTTATGTGCAAACATGAAAGGGGTGAATGGACAACCTTGTCTCGTCCCTGGCGAAAACATGAATGGGGTGAAAAGACAGCCTTCTCTTGTTCCTTGTGTGGACAGACGATGCATATGGTATGTACATGCAATGTGTGTACTGTACATGGCAGCGACGTGCCCCCTCAGTAAGAACATTGGTGGTACATCTGAGTTGGTATCATCATCATCATCTCTCCATCAGTGTGTCTGTGATGGTGGTTCAGCCTCTGGGGGAGCGTCATGTGGGATCAAGGCTACAATCATCCAAGACAAATAGGAACTAGATCTGTCTGGGGTTGTAGATCAACTAATGAACTAAATAAACACGTTTCTATACTTAGTCACATCACCGGTAATACACCAACTATGATTGAGCTGAACATTTTTGTTATAAACATTAGCTGTGTGCCCTAAAACTTTAGGGAAAGCTTTTAAGTCCAAACCTTTGCCATGATATCTTTGGTGAAAATTGGGATTTAAGAATGAAAAAATAAGCATCTAATTTGAATGTTTTTTGTTTGTTGAGACATTTGGAGAAGCAATGCCACATATTGCGTAAAATGGGCATCAATGGGTCCTCCTTTGACCAGAACCACTGCCTGGCACAGGGTTGGTAACAGAGGCAGTAAAGAGCTTGGATGTTCTATGCTCCCAATCCTGATGCCATCATATCACCTCTAAACTCTATGTAGGTAAACGTTAGGGAAAAGCTCAATCATAGTTTGGTTTAAAACGATGCCACTGATGACTATGAAGAAAGCTGGAGAATGCTGCCTGTGTTCTTCATATTATCCTGGTCATGGCTCAAGTGTGTGTTCAAAATGGACAGATTTTGTTTTGATCCAAAAGCAACCCAGAGAGAGCTGCAGCCTTGGAAATGAGAGGGTATGGAGTCACAGATGATCCAACTAAAAACTAAACCTGGCTACTTTATATAAACAAACATGATTATGTTATATCCATATGAGCATACTCATTTTCTACTTATTATTACACATGACCTAGTGAATAATGCTTTATGAAAGTAATCCATTATTAATATTACCAGGCCTTTAATTGCATATAAGATTTTTATTCCAAAATGAATTGCTTTATTTAACATAATCCTACCAAAATGATGAATATAAATTCTGAAATACTTATAATTAGACATGCATCATTGAAGAACAGTATAAATCCTCTCTCCTCTTTGCAACAAAGACCATCCCTGAAAGTATAGTCATTATTAAAAGTCAATATTGTATAGGAGATTACCTAAATTTAAGCTTTTGTCTTTAACTGTTGAGTGCTCCTTAAAACGTAGATGGGCTTAGTTGAAGGATCTCTGTAGCTGTATTGATAAACCTTATCGCTGTGTATAAGACTGCTCATTTTCATCGACAAGTGAATACGAATACAGATGTGTGAGTCAAATGGAAATGGGGTAAAACAATCGCAAAAAAACTTGAGTTTCAATGGGTGTAAGTAATACCCCGACAGAGCCAATCGGAAAGGTGCATGAAGCTGGATCTGAGGCGTTCAGCCATTTGTTCTCTTCTGAGGGGGAAACTGTGTGACCTTCACTATCAATGATTGACCTAAATTAGGTCTCTTTCTAAGGAGGGATACGCTGAAGTATTTATGTGCGTGTATACTGTATACTGTCATTCTCCATGGACATGTTTCAAACTATGTGACAGAGAGAGATTGTTAGACCATCACCAGGTTGTTTGCAGTGAACAGATAGCCATGATAATATAGACAAATGATCATGTATTTCTAAAGACCTGTCATTCACGAGACCCCCCGAAAAAAAAAAAAAAAATATGTCTATCTAAATATGTTGTGTAAATTCCTCCCATTTATATAGATCACATGACTTTCTGAAGCAAAATGACCTGAGCTTTCTGTCTGTCTATTGGGTGTGTTGCAACTCTACTGTGGGCTCATTGACATTGTCCTGAGGTGAACTTTTGAATTGTGATTACATTGTCGTCACACTTTGTAGCAAGTAGAATTATTTTCAGAAAATATGTGAGTAAAAATCTATGTATAATTGGGTTGTTAATAATATACTTGCTAGCGTGAAAAATAGGAAATTGATATTTGATACTGACAATTACTTAATTCATTATACATAGTATTGACAAAGGACACAATTATTATTTTGCCATATATGAAAAAAATGAAAAACTAGACTTTTGAAATTTAAGATCCTTTTCCACATTGCAACAACAAATTTGGAAAGAGATGGTGTAATTTGACCTGGTAATATCAACCATCACAGAGATGCAGACATAGGGTAGCACCAATTCAGCAAGGCATATCACAATAAAGAGAGGACATACTTAATTTTACTGTTCTTGTTAAAATAGTTTTTTCTTATCAGGTTTACATTCCATTTTGTCAGCTCTAGTCAATTATGTTACCATAGTAATATCCATGGATTGTTTGAAACTGTCACTACTGCTTATTGATTGTTTACAGAGTTTTCTTTTTTGTATTCAGAAGTACTTAAATACCACTTTAATCAGAAATCAATTGGTACAAATCACAACCTAAAGCAGACACATACTTACAGAATAGTCCATTTCATTGTATCTAAATGTTTGTTTGTTTTTTCAATACGTGTACCCACAATTTGTGTGACTGGTTTGACTCAAGCTGGAAAAAAAATCATAACACTGGACTGAAACCTGTTCTTACATTCTAAGGTTTTTAAGCTTTATCTCTGTCCAGCGCAAATACTCCACAAATCTAAGGTACTGCTCTATACCATATCATACGTTTGTATTAGATGTTGAAGTCTTTGCAATGTACGCCTCTAAAGTTCTAGAGTGTTTTGAAGTGCCATGAAAAGTGTTGTTGAACAAGCATCGTCCAGTCATTCACAGACTCACTCACTTATTCAGAATGAGTAAGGGTTGAGTTAGTTCCTCTCAGAAAGGGAAGTAAATGTATTCGAGTATGGCATCTTATACTGGCATGGGGAACATCCAAGCCATCAATGCCTCCATGCCAGTAGAGTGCCAGGCAGTGCTGTAGGTCTAAAGGAGGGCCTGTTTGAAGACCCACTATAGCAAAAAGTGGCATTGAAAAGGAGGGAAGGGTACATGGGGCAGGGACACTGCTCATCAACCTTCAACATATCATACATCTGTGTTGGTCGTACTGTCTGTAGCCTAAGGTACCTAACTTGTTGTTAGGAGACTGCAGAGAGATATGTTAAAACATGTTTGTTGTGTGGTAGAAGGTATGAATGACTGGATGCACAGAGAGCACAGGCCAGGCTGTTTCATGTGCTTGAGAACACCTGTCGGTGTTTTAGTCAACTTAAGAGTCAGGACTATGAAACTTCACACATTGTTTCATATTTTTGTTAATCTATTTTCTTGCTGTAAAGGATGGATATAACTTATTTGCTGGAAAATGTACTAGATGTAATAAAATATATAATACTATGGGGGATTTAAGTCTTAACAACACATTGAAATTGCAGTTGGCAATTTTGAAGTTGATTTTGATGGAGGAAAAAAATGCAGTTTTTTTGTGGGGGGGGGGGCTGCCTTTCAGTTCAGATGGAATTCAGGACATTGCTCTCACATGTCACATATCTGATTCTTTGGCACATGGTCATTGCAGGAATCGGGAGTTTGAAATAGCCTACTTAGTTTTGTCGAAGCGAAAATAGATATATGGAGAATTTGATGGTGCTGAGTTGATCTACCTGACTCTGTCAAATATAATCTGCTGATAAATATACTGTCTTGTACAAAAAGTTTGTACATAAATTGTACATGATTTCTTTTTGTATTTTCTCAAATTAAAATGGATGTATTTGTGTTCTAAAACTGGAACGTCTCCTCGCATTTCCTTCCAGCATTAGAAAATGTGTATATTCCATACAGTGATGCATGTTAGTCTTAAGCACTGTACAGCATTGGGAGAAAATAGACCATAGTCAATGACAATATACTAAAGTATCACAAGGTGTTAATATTCTGTTTAATAATACTTAATTCGACAAGGGGCAAATATACATACAACAATTAACATGAAACGTACACACAAAACAGCTTGTTGATTACAAGTTCTCTCCATCACAGCCTCGACCTGGATGATGTCCTATAAGAGCAGACTATCCTAATGTTACACATTGAAATATAATTAGAACATATTAAACCTCTGTGATCCTACAGTTTCCTAGATGCTGTGTCATATACATTGACACACATAAAAAATATATACATTTACACTTAACAAAAATATAAACGCAACATGTAAAGTGTTGGTTCCATGTTTCATGAGCTGAAATGAAAGATCCCAGACATTTTCCATATGCACAAATTCTCTAATTTTGTGCACAAATTGGTTTACATACCTGTTAGTGAGCATTTTATCCTTTGTCAAGATAATTCATCCACCTCACAGGTGTGGCGCATCAAAAATCTGATTTAAACAGCATGATTATTACATACATGCACCTTGTCCTGAGGACAATAAAAGGCCACTCTAAAATGTGCAGTTTTGTCACACAACACAAGGCCACAGATGTCTCAAATTTTGAGGGAGTATGGAATTGGTATGCTGACTGCAGGAATATCCACCAGAGCTGTTGCCAGAGAAGTCAATGTTTATTCCTCTACCATAAGCTGCCTCCAACGTTGTTTTAGAGAATTTGTCACTAGTATGTACAACCGGCCTCACAACCACAGACCACATGTAACCATGCCAGCCCGGGACCTTTACATCTGGCTTCTTCACCTGCGACATCGTCGGGGACCAGCCACCCGGACAGCTGATGAAAAACCGAGGAGTATTTCTGTCTGTAATAAAGCCCTTTTGTGGAGAAAAACTCATTCTGATTGGCTGGGCCTGGCTCCCCAGTGGGTGGGCATATGCCCTCCTAGGCCCACCCGTGGCTGCGCCCCTGCCCAGTCATGTGATATCCATAGATTAGGGATTAATTCATTATTATTTAAATTTACTTGATTTCCTTATATGAACTGTAACTCAGCAAAATCTTTGAAATTGTTGCATGTTGCATTTATATTTTTGTTCAGTATGTTATATTTGTGATCCTACACAGGTACAACAAGACTAAGGGCTCTATTCAGTTTCTATCGCTGAAGCGTCGTTTCAGATTGAGCCAACATATGCAGCGTTTACCGTGAATGCAGTCTCCACCAATGCGGAAACATTGCCTTTAAATTTACTCGATACAGATTCAATAGAGCCTCTAAATGGTGGTGATGTCTATACATCGCCCCTGTCTTTGACCTTGGCTTTCCCGAGGGATAGAGGGAGAGGAGGGGAAGAACTGAAGATGAATGTCTATTAAATTTTCCTCCATCCGTATAGCCAGTGAGACGTCAATGACCCTGTGCTCCAAGGCAAGCCACCAATCCCCTGATCCCTGCATGCTGTAGCATCATACAGGCATTACTCTTGATGTACATTTAGTGACATGCTATTACCTGCTCCATCACTTACGCCTGTCAATCAGACGGGATCCATGGTGAATGGTAAGAATGGGCCTAAGAGCACATCAGCCTCTCTTAGCTCATATATCAACGTACATGTAGGGATTGAAAATAGAATATCAGCTGAGGAGATTGAATCTTTATGTGATGGTAAAAGGTGGTCCCATACTTCTCTGATTTATATTATGCTTCATTATTGATGTTAGTTAAATCACAATATAGAGAATTATTAGGATAAATGTATTTTTTGTTACTTTTACACCTTTTTTCTCCCCAATTTTGTGGTACCCAATTGGTAGTCACAGTCTTGTCGCTACAACTCCCGTACGGACTCGGGAGAGGCGAAGGTCAAGAGGCATGCGTCCTCCGAAACACAACTCAAACAAGCCGCACTGCTTCTTGACAATGCCCACTTAACCTGGAATCCAGCCGCACCAATGTGTCAGAGGAAACACCGTGCACCTTGTGAACGTGTCAGTGTGCACTGCGCCCGGCCCGCCACAGGAATCGCTAGTGCGCAAATGGGACAAGGACATCCCGGCCGGCCAAACCCTCCCGTAACCCGGTCAACGTTGGGCCAATTTTGCACCGCCCCATGGGTCTCCCGGTCGCGGCCGGCTGCGACAGAGCCTGGACTCGAACCCAGAAACTCTAGTGGTACAGCTAGCACTGTGATGCAGTGCCTTAGACCACTGCGCCACTCGGGAGGCCCCAGGAGAGATGTTAAAGTAGAAAGCAATTCCGCTGTGTGTGCGTGCGTGCAGAGCTGGTCCTCCTCCTCGTCGCCTCTGAGTTGAAGTGTGTAATTTCACACTCCAACATCAAGCAGCTAAACAGAAGGAGAATATATGACCCGCATTGGCATTTGTCCTTATTTCTCTCTAAAATGTGCAAACACTATTACCCTTGGGTTATCTAAAGTGGTGCGGTGACGATTCAACGCCTGCCCGCCGCCTCTGCACTCCCTCAGCCTCGCCATCACAAGACGACAAGCTGCAGAAAGAAAAACAAGAGCGACAGAGAGAAAGGGAGATGTAGAACGAGAGAGGGGGTAGAGGGTGAGAAAAATAAAGAGACATAAATCGAGATGGAGAGAGAGGGGGAGACTGACAAGGAAAGAGAGGAAGAAGGAGAGAGAGAGAGATGGGTTGGAGATGGAGCAGATGTTGGTGGCTGTGTTGATTTGTAGCCTGATAAGGGTGGCACCCAGGCGGCTGGAATTGATGGCTTGTTAGAGAGGATGGGTTCCTCTGTGAGATGTTTTCAAAATGATTGATTTACAATAAAGTGGCTCCGGGTGTGTGCACGCAGGCAGAACTGATGCAGATCGATAGAGCTGAAATTGATTGATCAGCCATTTAGCTTGGCAGTGTGTTTACTGAACGAAACCAGGCAGGAACCCCCCTTTCCCTCTATCACCTCTCAATAAAAACAGAGAGAGGGAGAAACACTAGCCAACTACCTCTGGGCCTGCCTGAATATTCTGCTTGCAACACAACACGAACCAGGCGATATCTGAATATGAACCATAAAAATGTAATCATACAGTAAGAGGTGCTGGTGTGAAACGTTTATGACCGTGTACTTTATTCCGCTATCAATGTGTCCCTCTGTGACTTGGAGATACAGGGATGGCAAAGCTGTCTCACCGTACCTGTTCCTTGCAAGGAACATAGGAATAATGCTGCCTCTGTCATTGTCTCTGCGTTAGGGTCTTTCTTTGTGAGGTAGATAACACGTTCTGATGTCATTTTGTACCGTGAAAAAAACAGTCATTGATGTTCAGCAAAGCAACATATTTTCATCCGCCGCCACATCTGTGATCGTTGACTTTTCTTAGCATTTTTGGTAACCTTTTATTCTGTTAGGGGCTGATTCAGATATAGGAAATCAATGCCTTTTTTATGCTTTTTGATTTACACACTTCTCAGTAGTTTGTATTCAAACTTACCTTATCTGCGGATGTGGCTCCCTTGAGTGCACTGAGTAAATATGAGTCAATCCCAGAAAACACACCCGCTCTGTTCATTTATCTAAAGTCATCCCTTTAAATATTGTGTACTTGTATTTACAATTTGATTGGCACAAGACTGGAATGTAACCTATGGAGACCATGTTCAGAATATGGAAAGATTGAGATGAATAAATGTTAGACAGATTTTACACAGATTTTACACCAATATTTCTGTAAGTTGCTCTGGATAAGAATGTCTGCTAAATTACTGTAATGTACTAATGTATTGTCATTTATTCCTAAATCCTACTTCATGGAAAAATAGGGTTGGAGAGCCTTTATCCACGAACGAAAACAACAGTACTTTAATTCACTCTGAAAGTTGCCACACATTATTCAATGGTATTGTTGGAAGTAGTGTACAATAGAATTCTAACAGGGATCATGGAACTGTGTGATGATAAGGGCCAAGTCTTATGCCAAACGAAAGGGTTGGTCTGCACTCCATAATGATTTAGTAAGCCTACAATTTGTATTTGGTCTTCATTAAATAGGATCCACTATTACTTGTGACTCTCATCAACAACCACAAGGATGTGACAGTATTTACAAAGGAAACAAATAAAGGTAGGGTAAATCAAACGATGTAATGGAATGATACGAAATGTAGGTACCAACTGAAAGGCACTAACACTAAATTGGCAGTTAAATATGTGGTTATTACTAACGGTCGCTGCCGATAGTGGCTAATAATATGTAATATAATACAAATAGTAGGAAACAGGAAAAGTCGGGCATATAATAAAAACATTCTAGAACGCACAAAGGCGCGACTTTCATTCTGCACGGCTTTGCCTTGTCATCCCATTTAGCTTGCATCTCCAAGTTTCAGCCCATAAAATTACAATTCTGCATATGGACACAGCATTTCATACTTCACTGTGGGAAAGGGGCATAAATACCTGTCCTGATGATATGCTTCTCAGTTTGCTGCCATATGGCTGGTTAAAATGTTGTCTCCAGCGATCATAAGGTAAAATCTAAAACAATTGTCATTTAGCCCATACAATCCCATTATCCAAATGGATTACTCATTTACCTAGCTTTTATCAATAGCTCTTTTCGATTTATACAGTGGAACAAAAATAAATTGGTCATGGATAGTAAACAATGCCGAAAAAGCCTTTGTAAATGCGTGCCTTGATTACACCCAGATGTTTTTGTTGCGCAAAGGCTTTTTAGGCATGGTTCAGTATCCAGAATGAAACTTATTTTTGATTTAACGTATCTCATCCCATTATCAAAGAGCACCTCATGCCATACAACTTTAACCACTGGACCCGCTTCTCTCCTGTGTCTCGTATAAATGAAAGGTTATGGAGAAAAGAAAGTAGATGTTTTTCCACTTGGAACCGACAGGTTCACGCAACCTTATATGGTTTCCTCGCGTATAAAGATGGCGGAATTAAGAGGAGAATAAAATCAAAGTCAGAATACGCATATCTGTAAACACACCTCTGCCACACCTCTTTCTGTGATTTGCACCCCACATGTGTTTCCCCGAGTTCAGAATGCGCGCAGAGATGAAAGGGCGTAAAAAATGAATTAGGTTTAATTTACGTACATCTAGCTCAGTTCTGAATTCCCCATAGTGCCCTATGGATGGATGCATCTATTGCACTTAGAACTTTGAGTGTACCTAAATATGACAAGAATCATCATATATATTTTCTGTCACCCAGTCCTCTGGTTAACACTGGGCCTCCATAGTCTCACCGTGGCATGTACAGACAGTGGCCCCATCATGTTGCTTATTACCGATTTTACACAGCCAGTGACAGTCACCGCCAGAGAGAGGATGTCAGGCTGCCAATAATATTTACCGTCTGGTGTCAATGGATGGCATGGTCTATCCAGCAGACGCCTGGGGGCTTCTGTGATTGGTCTGACAGCACCCGATAGCATCATGAACCTCGAGCTCCTCGCAAATCAACCACACAGAAACGACGAGTGTCTTCTGGAGGATGCCTGAGTGCCTGTGGCTAGGAACCAGGAGATGAAGCACGATGCTAGCACAAGCTAACACTGGATTTCTTTAGGCCCTAATACAAATAAAGCAAGGTGCTGTTGATCTAAATACAACACAGCTGCTGCCAGATCATGCATCGCCCAAGAAAGCTGCACGGGGAGCCTGTTAGTTCCGCTTTGAACTCACATCAAGGATGAGAGCGATATCAAAAGGAGAACGAACGCCCTCAAAACAGCCATCTTATGAGGCTTGAAAATCCATGCGTAGGTAGGCCCTAGTTTCTTTCTCTTTTTTACATTTTATTTATCTTGGCTGCTGTCGCGAATAAACAGTGCTTTTGAGAAGTCATTATGGGCCATTTGGTAAATCAATAAAGTGTAAAAATCCAAAATTATTTTCCAGATGAACTGCTAGCAAGCTAAATGAAACGACAGTCAGTAGAAGTACAAAGGCTATAACTTTTCTATTGAGCCTTGTTTCTCCCAGTCGTGTTGGGTTCAGTCAATCCATGTTGTGATGGCTGTAATGATTGGATTTCCATGACAGTGATGTGAGGCATGTTGACACCAATTACTGCCTTTCTCTTTGACCTCGCTGGATATCAAGCTGGGGTGTTATACACACGACACACACTCAGGCACGTGCAACACACACACACCTCTGATCACATCACATCAGCACCAGTGAACAACATACAAAAGAGAGACAGAGGAAGATGGAGAGAAAAGGAGAGGAAGACAGAAAAACAGATACGGAGACAGATATACAAAAACGATCTATTCCAGCTCATCCATGTGTGATAGCGGTTTCCATGACGATGTGGCATGCCCAGTGCATCATCAGCACCATCGCAGATGAACAGTCAACCTTTACCAAAACAACAAGGTCATTACATAGCCTTGTCAAATCAATGCAGAGAATGTCCGTGCTGATTAAGCCATCCCCTCTTAGCTCTGACACTGTGTCAATAGCAACCAGGCAGGCAGGCAGAGAGATGGTGTGTGTGTGTGTGAGTGAGTGCAGCTTCATTTGAGCCTGTATTAAATTGGCAAGAGCAGCTAATCTTTACCTAGGGCCAATTAACAGAATTAAAGGAGAACAACAAAGGCACAGGGGAAGGGCTGTTTTCTCTTTCTTCCAATGCCATTTGTAATTAGTATTTTTTCCCCATCTGAAAAAAAGTTGTTTTTTTTTCTTTGTAAAATTGTCACTCTGGCTGAGTGTTTGATCTAAGTACTGACAATCAAATAACCAGTGAAAAACATTTAGAGGCCCTGGAGGGAACTAGAGGAGTCTCATAACTTGTCATTATTACCGTGCTTTGAAATCAAGTATAACTTTTCTATTGAGCCCTCTTGTTTCTCCCAGTCGGTGTTGAGGAAAATCCTCTAGCCAGAGGGACTTTTTAAGAAGTTTATCCAACTCAAAATAATACGAACCATTCAGTATATTCAACTCAAAAAACGTTTCCCAAAATGTTTAACCAACACAAACCAACTCGAAATAATGCATTTATCTAAATAAAAATAATAAGTTTACTAAGCTCAAATTAATCAACAGTTTACTCAACTCAACAACAAAAACATAACTAACTCAAAATGAATCAATCAGTTTATCCAATCAGTTTACTCATAATAACTTTTTATCCAATACAAAATAACACATCCTCGCTCAGTCGACATCCTGGCTCATCCTGGCTCAACCCTAACGCCAAACCTCACCCCCTTACCTCAGCCTTAACCTCGTCCCCAGGCTTGACTTGCTGGCGCATAGAGCCTGGTAAAAGTGTGGGACTGTTTGGGATTTAGGGGTTGTGGACTTACTGAGTGACATGATAATCAATTCAAATTCTGTAAGAATCACACGACTATGAGACGTGGCTCCAAATCAAGTGTTTGTTATGGCGCACCACGGAAATAATTCCCTGGAACCCGAGGTAGAAAGAACATATCGCCTGCCATTCATGCTAATAGCTATCCAGTTGAATTCTGCTAGTTATTCTGTAACATGATGTATACTGTACACTGTCTTCAAATAGAAAAAGTAAAGACACACCATCAAAGGCATTTAAGGATGTACACTGAGTATACCAAACATTAAGAATACCTTCCTAATATTGAGTTGCACCCCCCCCCCCTTTTTTTTTTGCAATTAGAGAAGCCTGAATTTGTCGGGCAGGGACTCTACAAGGTGTCGAAAATGTTCCACAGGGATGCTGGCATTGACCCCAATGCTTCCCACAGTTGTTTTAAGTTGGCTGGATGTCCTTTAGGTGGTGGACCTACTTGATACACATACTACCATATCCTGTTCAAAGGCACTTAAATATTTTGTCTTGCCTATTCATCCATTCACATACACAATCCATGTCCCAATTATCTCAAGGCTTAAAACTCCTTCTTTAACCTGTCTCCTCCCCTTCATCAATAACAGATCATAGCTTTCCATGTTGCACGAGCGAATCAAGTTCTGTTTGTTGCACAGGAACACTATTCAATCAGATCCGCTTTAGCCGACATCCGCATAGTGGTTGTTTTGACATGTCGGAGGTGTTAAAGCTGTGAAATCCACAAGTGGCTCCTGGCATTAACAGAAGTCCCATGCAGCCTTGTTTACAAGTTGGAACACTGGAATGTAAGATGTCACCTACACCTCGATTAGGACAATACAAAAATCCTCAGTTTGTTCAACAATTTTTCAATTTGAGCGTAATTATTTCTATTTCTATTTCTTTCTTTTTCTATTTCTTTCTTTCTATTTCTAACAAAAATATAAATGCAACATGCAACAATTTCAACGATTTTACTGAGTTATAGTTCATATAAGGAAATCAGTCAAACTAACTATATTCTTTAGGCCCTAATCTATGAATTTCACGACTGGGCAGGGGCGCAACTATGGGGCATAGGTCCACCCACTTGGGAGCCAGGACCAGCCAATCAGAATGAGTTTTTCCCCACAAAAGGGCTTTATTACAGACAGAAATGCTCATTTTCATCAGCTGTCCGGGTGGCTGGTCCCCGACGATGTCGCAGGTGAAGAAACCAGATGTAAAGGTCCCGGGCTGGCATGGTTACATGTGGTCTGTGGTTGTGAGGCCGGTTGTACATACTACTGCCAAATTCTCTAAAACAAAGTTGGAGGCGGTTTATTGTAGAGAAATAACATAAAAGTATCTGGTAAGTGCTCTTGTGGACAATACTGCAGTGAGCATGCCAATTGCATTTTCCTTCAAAGCATGTGACATCATTGGCATTGTGTTATGTGACAAAACTGCACATTTTAGAGCTGCCTTTCATTGTCCCCAGCACAACCATGTTGTTGAATTAGCTTCTTGATATGCCATTCGTCAGGTGGATAAATTATCTTGGCAAAAGATAAATGCTCACTAAAAGGGATGTAAGCAAATGTGTGCACAACGTTTTAGAGAAATACGCTTTTTGTGCGTATGTAAAAATTTGTTTGTAAAATCTTTTTTTTCAGCTCATGAAACAGGGACCAACACTTTACATGTTGCGTTTATTTATATATATATATATATATATATATATATATGTTTCTGACCGTTTGAGCAGACACATGCACATTTGTGGCCTGCTGGAGGTCATTTTGCAGGGCTCTGGCAGTGCTCCTCCTGCTCCTCCTTGCACAAAGGCGGAGGTAGCGGTCCTGCTGCTGGGTTGTTGCCCTCCTACGGCCTCCTCCACGTCTCCTGATGTACTGGCCTGTCTACTGGTAGCGCCTCCATGCTCTGGACATTACGCTGACAGACACAGCAAACCTTCTTGCCACAGCTCGCATTGATGTGCCATCCTGGATGAGCTGCACTACCTGAGCCACTTGCGTGGGTTGTAGACTCTGTCTCATGCTACCACTAGAGTGAAAGCACCGCCAGCATTCAAAAGTGACCAAAACATCAGCCAGGAAGCATAGGAACTGAGAAGCGGTCTGTGGTCCCCACCTGCAGAACCACTCCTTTATTGGGGGTGTCTTGCTAATTGCCTATAATTTCTACCTGTTGTCTATTCCATTTGCACAACAGCATGTGAAATTTGTCAATCAGTGTTGCTTCCTAAGTGGACAGTTTGATTTCACAGAAGTGTGATTGATTTGAGTTACATTGTGTTTAAGTGTTTGCCTTTATTTTTTTGAGCAGTGTATATATATAGTGTAAGTTTACATACACTAAGTTGACTGTGCCTTTAAACAGCTTGGAAAATTCCAGAAAATGATGTCATGGCTTTAGAAGCTTCTGATAGGCTAATTGACATCATTTGAGTCAATTGGAGGTATACCTGTGGATGTATTTCAAGGCCTACCTTTAAACTCAGTGCCTCTTTGCTTGACATCATGGGAAAATCAAAAGAAATCAGCCAAGACCTCAGACAAAAAATTGAAGACCTCCACAAGTCTGGTTCATCCTTGGGAGCAATTTCCAAAAGCCTGGAGGCACCACATTCATCTGTACAAACAATAGGACGTAGGTATAAACATCATGGGACCACGCAACCGTCATACCTCTCAGGAACGAGACGCGTTCTGTCTCTTAGAGATTGACGTACTTTGGTGTGAAAAGTGCAAATCAATCTCAGAACAACAGCAATGGACCTTGTGAAGATGCTGGAGGAAACCGGTACAAAGGTATCTATATGTTACGGTTTTCTTGCGGTGAAGGAGAGGAAGACCAAAATGCAGCGTGGTAATATTGATACATGTTTAATAAACGAATAAACACGAACAATACAAAACAAGAAACGTAAAAACCTAAACAGCCTATTTGGTGCGAACAAACACAGAGACAGGAACAATCACCCACGAAACAATCAAAGAATATGGCTGCCTAAATATGGTTCCCAATCAGAGACAACGATAAACACCTGCCTCTGATTGAGAACCACTTCAGGCAACCATAGACTTTTCTAGATAACCCCACTATACCACAATCCCAATACCTACAACAACAAAAAACAAGACTAAACACACCACATAATAAACCCATGTCACATCCTGGCCTGACCAAAATAATAAAGAAAACACAAAATACTAAGACCAGGGCGTGACAGAACCCCCCCAAGGTGCGGACTCCCGGCCGCACACCTAAACCCATAGGGGAGGCGTCTGTCCTCGGTGGCGGCTCCGGTGCGGGACGTGGACCCCACTCCAACAAAGTCTTAGTCCCCCCCTTGCACCCTCGCCGCCGACCTTGGCCTAGTAACCCTCACCAAGGGCCCCACTGGACTGAGGGGCAGCTCGGGTCTGAGGGGCAGCTCGGGACTGAGGGGCAGCTCGGGACTGAGGGGCAGCTCGGGACTGAGGGGCAGCTCGGGGCTGCGGGGAAGCTCGGGGCTGAGGGGAAGCTCGGGGCTGAGGGGAAGCTCGGGGCTGAGACGAAGCTCGGGGCTGAGAGGAAGCTCAGTACTGAGAGGAAGCTCAGTACTGAGAGGAAGCTCAGTACTGAGAGGAAGCTCAGGCAGGTAGTTGGCTCTGGCAGATCCTGGCTGGATGGTGGATCAGGCAGATCCTGGCTGACTGGCAGATCCTGGCTGACTGGCAGATCTGGCTGCTCAAATCAAATCAAATTTATTTATATAGCCCTTCGTACATCAGCTGATATCTCAAAGTGCTGTACAGAAACCCAGCCTAAAACCCCAAACAGCAAGCAATGCAGGTATAGAAGGTATGCAGGTATAGGTGGCTAGGAAAAACTCCCTAGAAAGGCCAAAACCTAGGAAGAAACCTAGAGAGGAACCAGGCTATGTGGGGTGGCCAGTCCTCTTCTGGCTGTGCCGGGTGGAGATTATAACAGAACATGGCCAAGATGTTCAAATGTTCATAAATGACCAGCATGGTCGTATAATAATAAGGCAGAACAGTTGAAACTGGAGCAGCAGCACGGTCAGGTGGACTGGGGACAGCAAGGAGTCATCATGTCAGGTAGTCCTGGGGCATGGTCCTAGGGCTCAGGTCCTCCGAGAGAGAGAGAGAGAGAGAGAGAGAGAGAGAGAGAGAGAGAGAGAGAGAGAAAGAGAGAATTAGAGAACGCACACTTAGATTCACACAGGACACCGAATAGGACAGGAGAGGTACTCCAGATATAACAAACTGACCCTAGCCCCCCGACACATTAACTACTGCAGCATAAATACTGGAGGCTGCTCCATGCAGACTGGCAGCTCTGAACAGGCGGGAGACTCCGGCAGCGCAGTAGAGGAGGAAGGCTCTGGCAGCGCTAAACAAGTAGGAGACTCCGGCAGCGCAGAACAGGCGTGAGACTCCGGCAGCGCTGTAGAGGAGGAAGGCTCCAGCAGCGCTGGACAGGCAGGAGACTCTGACAGCGCTGTAGAGGAGGAAGGCTCTGGCAGCGCTGGACAGGCGAGGCGCACTGTAGGCCTGATGCGTGGTGCTGGCACTGGTGGTACTGGGCCGAGGACACGCACAGGAAGCCTGGTGCGCGGAGCTGCCACCGGAGGGCTGGTGCGTGGAGGTGCTACTGGATGGACCATGAAGGCGTACTGGAGATCTTGAGAGCAGGGCTGCCACAGGACGTGCAAGGCTAGGGATGTGCACAGGAGGCCTTGTGCGTGAGGCTGGCACAATCTTCACCAGCCGACTAACACGCACCTCAGGACGAGTATGGAGCGCTGACCCAGGTGCCATCAAATCCCCGACACGCTCCGTCGGACGAATTCCGTGCCTCATGCACCAGCACAGCAACTCCCTCATAACTCTCTCCTCCAATTTCCCCATTAACTCCTTCACAGTCTCTGCTTCGCTCACCTCCAACACCGGCTCTGGTTCTGGTTTCCTCCTTGGCTCCTTACGATAAACAGGGGGAGTTGGCTCAGGTCTGGCTCCTGACTCTGCCATAATCTCCCTGTGCCCCCCCAATACATTTTTGGGGCTGATTCTCGGGCTTCCTTCCACACCGCCGTGTTCGTCTCTCCAACTCCATTCTCCTATAACCCTCTTCGCACTGCTCCAGCGAATCCCAGGCGGGCTCCGGCACTCTCCCTGGGTCAACCGCCCACCTGTCTATTTCCTCCCAAGTCGTATAATCCAGACTTTGTTGCTCCTGCTGCCGCTGCCTGTCACCACGCCGCTTGGTCCTGTTGTGGTGGGTGATTCTGTTCACGGTTTTCTTGCGGTGAAGGAGAGGAGGACCAAAGAATATGGCTGCCTAAAATTGTTCCCAATCAGAGACAACGATAAACACCTGCCTCTGATTGAGAACCACTTCAGGCAACCATAGACTTTTCTAGATAACCCCACCACAATCCCGATACCTACAAAAAAACAAGACTAAACACACCACATAATAAACCCATGTCACACCCTGGCCTGACCAAAATAATAAAGAAAACACAAAATACTAAGACCAGGCGTGACACTATATCCACAGTAAAATTAGTCCTATATGGACATAACCTGGAAGGTAGCTCAGCAAGGAAGAAGCCAATGCTCCAAAACTGCCATAAAAATGCCTGACTACAGTTTACAAATGCACATGGGGACAAAGATCATACTTTTTGGAGAAATGTCCTCTGGTCTGATGAAACAAAAATAGAACTGTTTGGCCATAATGACCATTGTTATGTTTGGAGGAAAAAGGGGGAGGCTTGCACGCCGAAGAACACCATTCCGACCGTGAAGCACGGGGGTGGCAGCATCATGTTGTGGGGGTACTTTGCTGTAGGAGTGACTGGTGCACTTCACAAAAGACATGGAATTATGAGAAAGGAAAATTATGTTGATATATTGACGCAACATCTCAAGACATCAGTCAGGAAATTACAGCTTGGTCGCAAATGGATCTTCCAAATGGACAATGACCCCAAGCATACTTCCAAAGTTGTGGCAAAATGGCTTAAGGACAACAAAGTCAAGGTATTGGAGTGGCCATCACAAAGCTCTGACCTCAATCCTGTAGAGAATTTGTGAACAGAACTGAAAAAGCGTGTGCGAGCAAGGAGGCCTGCAAACCTGACTCAGTTACACCAGCTCTGTCAGGAGGAATTGGCCAAAATTCACCCAACGTATTGTGGGAAGCTTGTGGAAGGTTACCCTAAATGTTTGACCCAAGTTAAACAATTTAAAGGCAATGCTACCAAATACTAATTGGGTGTATGTAAACTTCTGACCCACTGGGAATGTGATGAATGAAATAAAGCTGAAATAAATCATTCTCTACCATTATTCTGACATTTCACATTCTTAATAAAGTGGTGATCCTAACTGACCTAAGACAGGGAATTTTTACTAGGACTAAATGCCAGGAATTGTGAAAAACTGAGTTTAAATGTATTTTGCTAAGGTGTATGTAAACTTCCAACTTCAACTGTATATAGATATATATTTATTTATACCCCTTTTTCTCCCCAATTTTATGGTATTCAATTGGTAGTTATAGTCTTGTCCCATCGCTGCAACTTCAGTACGGACTCGGGAGAGGTGAAGGTCGAGAGCTGTGTCCCCCCGAAACCCTACCCCACCAAGCTGCACTGCTTTTTGACACAATGCACGCTTAACCCGTTGGAGGAAACGTTATACACCGCCATAATATCCGCTATGCGTGTGTCTGTTATTGCCGGTTAACGCTTGATTTGATTGAATCTAGGCCTTTGGGGTAAGTTATAAGAGTTGCGCTAGATGGTGATGAACTGAGAAAAAACTATTAAATTCAGCAGTTGTTTTGTCTGTTCTGAAACCAGCAGTCTCGATAGAGAGAGAGCCGGCTGGTAGATGAGATTACCTCAGCCTTAACCCTAACCTACAGAATAATCCACCTACAACTCTTTCACTTCCTGAGTACAACTTTCTCTTGATCATGTAATGGAGGAGGACTTGAGTGGGAACTGAATTGTCTCAAGTTTATCCTCTGCCTGCATGCTCTGTTCTCACAGCCTAATCAATATGTTTTGGAAGATGGTCGAGGTTAGGCTTATCAGCCCGCCTGTGAAACATAATATGTAATACCCAAATGTTATGGTTCACGATTCAACTTTACCACGCAGACAAACAACCAATAAACATTTAGCTTAATGACATTCACACAAGCTGCTGTATATTCAGATCAATAATTTGTGTTATTAATATTTATTATAATAATTATTTGTAGAAAACATTTCCCATGCTCAATGCACATAAGGTAGAAAACACAAACAAAACAAAAAATGGCATCAATACATATAAAGGAGAAAAAAACTATCACAATACATCAATCATTACCTACCAGAGCAGCAGATAGACTTTAAAGGTCCATTACCTACCAGAGCAGCAGATAGACTTTAAAGGTCCATTACCTACCAGAGCAGCAGATAGACTTTAAAGGTCCATTACCTACCAGAGCAGCAGATAGACTTTAAAGGTCCATTACCTACCAGAGCAGCAGATAGACTTTAAAGGTCCATTACCTACCAGAGCAGCAGATAGACTTTAAAGGTCCATTACCTACCAGAGCAGCAGATAGACTTTAAAGGTCCATTACCTACCAGAGCAGCAGATAGACTTTAAAGGTCCATTACCTACCAGAGCAGCAGATAGACTTTAAAGGTCCATTACCTACCAGAGCAGCAGATAGACTTTAAAGGTCCATTACCTACCAGAGCAGCAGATAGACTTTAAAGGTCCATTACCTACCAGAGCAGCAGATAGACTTTAAAGGTCCATTACCTACCAGAGCAGCAGATAGACTTTAAAGGTCCATTACCTACCAGAGCAGCAGATAGACTTTAAAGGTCCATTACCTACCAGAGCAGCAGATAGACTTTAAAGGTCCATTACCTAGCAGATAGACTTTAAAGGTCCATTACCTACCAGAGCAGCAGATAGACTTTAAAGGTCCATTACCTACCAGAGCAGCAGATAGACTTTAAAGGTCCATTACCTACCAGAGCAGCAGATAGACTTTAAAGGTCCATTACCTACCAGAGCAGCAGATAGACTTTAAAGGTCCATTACCTACCAGAGCAGCAGATAGACTTTAAAGGTCCATTACCTACCAGAGCAGCAGATAGACTTTAAAGGTCCATTACCTACAGATAGACAGGTCCATTACCTACCAGAGCAGCAGATAGACTTTAAAGGTCCATTACCTACCAGAGCAGCAGATAGACTTTAAAGGTCCATTACCTACCAGAGCAGCAGATAGACTTTAAAGGTCCATTACCTACCAGAGCAGCAGATAGACTTTAAAGGTCCATTACCTAGCAGAGCAGCAGATAGACTTTAAAGGTCCATTACCTACCAGAGTAGCAGATAGACTTTAAAGGTCCATTACCTACCAGAGCAGCAGATAGACTTTAAAGGTCCATTACCTACCAGAGCAGCAGATAGACTTTAAAGGTCCATTACCTACCAGAGCAGCAGATAGACTTTAAAGGTCCATTACCTACCAGAGCAGCAGATAGACTTTAAAGGTCCATTACCTACCAGAGCAGCAGATAGACTTTAAAGGTCCATTACCTAGCAGAGCAGCAGATAGACTTTAAAGGTCCAATGCAGACATTTTTATCTCAATGTCAAATCATTTCTGGGTAACTAGGTACCTTACTGTATTTGTTTTCAATTAAAGTGATCAAAAATGAACAAAAATAGATCCTGTGCAAAGAGCAATTTTTCAAGCAAGAATGTATGTACGACTGTCTGGGAGTGGTCTGAGTGGGGAGGGGAAAACTGAAAACTAGCTATTGTTGGCAGAGAGGTTTGGAACTCCCTTTCTTATTGGTCTATTAACTATGTCACCAGGCAGGCCAAAACTCCATCCCACCAAAACAAGCAGAACTTGTACTGGGCAGTCTTTTCAAACATCTCTTACACTAAAAGGACACTCATAATTGTCACAATCTCATAGTATTATTCCAACCTCAGTGTGGAAATATATATAAAACCAACATTTTTGACTGCACTGGGCCTTTAAGCAAATTAAGCGATCAAAAATTCAAAGCCAGCTTGAATAGGTAGGCATTTAGTTGCATTTTAAATTACGAAATTGAAGCTGCCTCCTTGATGTACAGGTACAGTGTTCTAGAATGGAGGGATCGCGTGAAAAGGCCCTGTCAGCCATGCTGTGCAGGGTTGTGGCTGGTGTGACCAGGCTGTTAGAGACTGATGATCATGGAGTAGGTTGTGTAGATTGGTAGGAAAATGTAATCCCTTTATAGATATAAGGCACCAAAATGTGATGACAGTGCAAAGGGTGTGTAGACTTTCACTAGCGACTGTACGTCGATTTAATGCAGTTTTCCAAATCGTGTTTCAAACCACCCACAATTGTTTCAAACCACCCAAAATTGCTTTAAAACCCCGAAAATGATTTTCAACTGCGGAAAATACATTTTTAAACTCAGAAAATTGAGTTAAGAATCCCAGAAATATTTTTTACAAATCCCAAAAATATGGTGTTTTCAAAACCTTGAAAAGAAAGATCCTGAAAGTGCTAAAGTACCTGTGATTGTCCCAAAGACTGACAATTATTTCCAGCTCACACAAACCTCATGGTCAATCAATCTCTGTTTCTAAGCTGTATTAGTCTCTGGTATCTTGGTTTGAAGGAAAGAAAACACTACACATAATAATATATTTATTTTGTGTGGCAAGCTTTATTGAAACAGAAAATGCAATTTGTACACAAAATGTGTGAGCCGTATGTGCGCCTCTGACTCTCTGCACGAAGTAATTAATTATATCTAGCTGGGAAAATACAATTTCCCTTTGACATAATACCGTCTGGAGAGGATACGTAATGTCTTCTCACAATGCTCCGTCTTTGCATTAATTTCAGATATTTACAAAAAGCTAAATTGCCACCTGAAAAACATGCAGGTCGAAGATAAATAAAAAATGCGAGATTGTACATCCACTCATTATTCACAGTGGGAGGACAAAACATACATGAAGTTCAGGCATACAATTTCATATAGGGAGCAGTTCACCTTCAGAGTGTTCATGATTCAAGGATTTCATTTGTGGTGAACAATCCCCCAAGGGATCATTCCCAGCTCTTCCAGAGATCTCCATGTCTTTTAACATGGTTTGTAAGATAAAGACGGCTAGCACTTACAAATGAAGTATTACTTTGGTGTATTATCAGTAGTCACAATGGAGATGTTTCGGCAACAACCCAACCCAACTCCACACCACTACAGGCAGACAGATCGGCAGTCAAACCGACACAACAGTCAGACAGACACCACAGTTTCCTCAGGGCATAGTACTGTAGGGTCCATGCTGTGTGTATTCATATCAAATCAATTCCAATCTTATTGGTCACATACACAGATGTTATTGCGAGTGTAGCGAAATGCTTATGCTTCTAGATCCGACAGTGCAGCAGTATCTAACAGGTAATATCAACAATTCCACAACAAAACCTAATACACACAAGCTAGTAAAGGAATGGGATAAGAATATATAAATATAAAAATATATGGATGAGCAGTGACAGAGCGGCTAAGATGTAATAGATAGAATAGATAGTGAAGGATACAGTATACAGTATATACATATGAGATGAGTAATGCGAGAAATGTAAACATTCTTAAAGTGGCTTTATTAAAGTGACTAGTGTTCCATTTATTAAAGTAGCCAATGATATCAAGTCTGCAAGTAGGCAGCAGCCTCTCTATGTTAGTGATGGCTGTTTAACAATCTGATGGTCTTGAGATAGAAGCTGTTTTTCAGTCTCTCGGTCCCAGCTTTGATGCACCTGTACTGACCTGGCCTTCTGGATGGTAGCGGGGTGAACAGGCAGTGGCTCGGTGGTTACTGTCCTTGATTATCTTTTTTGCCTTCCTTTGACATTGGGTGCTGTAGGTGTCCTGGAGGGCAGGTAGTTTGCTCCCGGTGATACGTTTGCAGACCGCACCACCTTCTGGAGAGCCCTGCTCTTTCCACCTTCTCTACTGCTGTCCCATCGATGTTGATAGGGGGGTACTCCCTTTGCTGTTTCCTGAAGTCCAGAGTAATCTCTTTTGTTTTGCTGACATTGAGTGAGAGGTTATTTTCCTGACACCATACTCCGAGAATCCTCACCTCCTCCCTGTAGGCTGTCTCGTTGTCGTTGGTAATGAAGCCTACCACTGTTGTGTTGTCTGCAAACTTGATGAATTAGTTGGAGTCATGCAAGACCACGCAGTCATGGGTGAACAGAGAGTACAGGAGGGGGCTGAGAACGCACCCTTGTGGGGCCCCAGTGTTGAGGATCAGCAGAGTGGAGATGTTGTTTCCTACCTTCACCACCACCTGGGGGTGGTCCATCAGGAAGTCCAGGACCCAGTTGCACAGGGCGGGGTCGAGACCCAGGGTCTCAAGCTTAATGATGAGTTTTGAGGGTACTATAGTGTTGAATGCGGAGCTGTAGTCAATGAACAGCATTCTTACATAGGTATTCCTCTTGTTCAGGTGGGATAGGGCAGTGTACAATGTGATGGCGATTGCATCATCTGTGGACCTATTGGGGCGGTAAGCAAATTGAAGTGGGTCTAGGGTGACATGTAGGGTGGAGGTGATATCATTGACTAGTCTCTCAAAGCACTCCATAATGACAGAAGTGAGTGCTACGGGGCGATAGTCATTTTGTTCAGTTACCTTTGCTTTCTTGGGAACAGGAACAATGGTGGCCATATTGAAGCATGTGGGGACAGCAGACTGGGACAGGGATTGATTGAATATGTTTATTTATTTTCATTTTTTAAATTTAACCTTTATTTAACTAGGCAAGTCAGTTAAAAACAAATTCTTATTTACAATGACGGCCTACCCCGGCCAAAACCGGACGACGATGGGCCAAATGTGTGCCGCCCTATGGTACTCCCAATCACTACCGATGTGACACAGCCTGGATTCAAACCAGGAACTGTAGTGATGCCTCTTGCACTGAGATACAGTGCCTTAGGCTGCTGCACCACTTGGGAGCCCCGAGTCTGTAAACACATCAGCCAGCTGGTCTGCGCATGCTCTGAGGATGCGGCTAGGGATGCCGTCTGGACCGGCAGCCTTGCGAGGGTTAAGACGTTTATATATTTTACTCACGTCGGCCACGGAGAAGGAGAGACTACAGTCTTTGGTAGCGTGCCGTGTCCGTGGCACTGTATTATCCTCAAAGCGCAAAAGAAGGTGTTTAGTTTGTCTGGAAGCAAAACATTGATGTTCCTGCTTATTCCCTTCTTATTCTGGGAATCCTCCAACATGTATTTCAGGAAAACCAGGGAATTCTGCAGCCCTAATTGCGACTCCACTTTGTCTTTATATGTATAAAGTTGACTGTTCACAGACATTTAGGATTGTGGTATGCTCTTTATTGTCAATGTGCATACAGTAGACCTCTCACAAAGACTGATATGACATTCTATGATAATTCTGAACCAAAAATCCATATCTATCCGTAGTCACCAGTTTCAAGGCAGTGCAGCATTCAATAGCCTTGTTTTTATGCTAATGTAAAAGACGTTACGCTGCTTTTGAGTGAGTACCACTTCCCCTTGATTCGGCTCATACCCAGGCCCTCTGCCTTGCTAGCACACATGACCTCACCTCCTGAAGCTGGGTGAGACAACCACATATTACAGTCGTAGCAAGTCCATTTTACCTTCAATAAAGTAGTTATCAGTAGTCAGTGCTAGTGGGATTCATTTTAGATACTATTTGAAGGGGTTTGAAGGGGATGAAGGTGTAGGGTTTCAGACATTTTCGGAAGATGGGCAGGGACTCTGCTGTCCTAGCTTCAGGGGGAAGCTGGTTCCACCATTGGAGTGCCAGGACAGAGAAGAGATTCGTCAGGGCTGAGCGGGAGCAGACCCCCAGTAGTGGTGGGATGACCAAGAGACCAGAGGTGGCAGAACGGAGTCCTCGGTTTGGGGTGTAGAGTTTGAGCAAAGCCTGAAGGCCGGGAGGGGCATAACTACTTTGTTGAGTGAAAATGTATTTGCTACAAATGTGATATGGTGTTGTCTCACCGAGCTATCTTAAGATGAATGCACTACTGGAAATCGCTCTGAATAAAAGCGTCTGCTAAAATGTAATGCTACGTAGGCAAGCACCATGGTCTTTTAGTGGATGCAAGCTTCGACTGGAAGCCAGTGGAGTGTGTGAAGGAGTGGGGTGACATGGGAGAACTTGGGAATGTTGAATACGAGGAGGGCTGCGGCGTTCTGGAAAAGTTGATGGCACAAGCAGGGAGTTCAGCAAACAGAAAGTTGCATAGGTCTAGATTGGAGATGATATGCACCACTTCTTGTGTGAGGAAGGGTCGTACTCTGTGGATGTTGTAGCGTATGAACCTACAGGACCAAGTCACTGCTTTGATGTTTGGAGAAAATGACAGAATGTTGACCAGGATCACGTCAAGGTTCTTTTCACTCTGGGAGGGGGACACCGTGGAGTGGGCAGGTCTCCCCCAAGGGGAAGAGCAGCTCCATCTTGTCGAGGTGTCGCCACCTGGGTGTCATAAAGGGGAAGGAGAAAAGTAGTTCAGTGTCATCAGCATAGCAATGATCGAAGAGACCATGTGAGGATATGACGTGCCGAGTGACTGTGTATAGAGAACAGAAGATGGCCTAGAACCGAGGCCTGGAGGACACCAGTAGTAAGAGCATGTGGTGCAGACTCAGATCCTCTCCACATCACCTGGTAGGAGGGACCTGCCAGGCAGGACGCAATCTAAGAGTGTGTAGAGCCTGAGATACCCAGCCCTGAGAGGAGGATCTGATGGTTCACGGTGTTGAAAGCAGCGGATAGATCTAGGAGGATGAGAACAGAGAAGAGAGAGTCAGCTTTGTATTCTAATGGTTGTGTCATTGTTTTCAGTGTAATATTTGTATATATTTGTTCAACTCTCAGTCAGAGTTTTTTCTTGTACATAAAGCTGTTACACAGAATTGGCCTCCTTGTAAAATCCACATAGACCCTCTCTCCAGAGGGCATTTCTTGTTCTAGCTCATTTTTAGTCGTCAGGTACAAGTCTACCCTCAGGACCTGTTGGAGAATGTTAGTAAATGCCAATATTTCCAGCATTTTCCTATGAAATGTTTGATTGTCCAAGTCAAGCATGTGAAATTGACACCTCAGGCTTGTTTCTCTCGATGTGGAGAAGAACCAAGGCCAGAGGGGGAGAATGTTCAGATGCAAAACATGTTTGTTGTCATGTGCCAAATTGAACATTACACATTTCTTAGCCGTGCCAGAAGAATCATGTAATTATGAATTTATTGATACGGATGAAGCATAAATGTTGAGAATGTCAGTTTTTGTTAATCTCAAGTAATACCTCACTATGTTCTGTTGTTGTTTGTTGTTTATTTAATGCTGTTGATGTTGTTTCATCAAAAGGCTCATCAACAAATACTCAGCCCTTGCCATAGGAACCCGACATCTACCATTACAGCACTTTTATTAGATATATTTAGGAGAATATGACTAAAAACATTAGTAAAAAACAAAAAATGTAATGAAATTCAATCAAATACAATTAATTGAAAGTGAATAAAACACATACAGTACTGTTGCCATACAAGGGTCACCATTGACACTGACATGCATTAATATATTCATGAGTGTGGTAACTATGTACCCCCTCGGGATAGCTACATTAATTACATTAAAAGAGTAATTTAAATTCTTTATTCAAAGAAAATGATTCTCATGCAATAAATAGCACAATCATTACAGTGATGGGTGGGATGAGAGGAAGCACTGAAGCTAAGCATCAATGTCAAGCTCGTACACACACACACACACACACACACACACACACACACACACACACACACACACACACACACACACACACACACTAACACACACACACACACACACACACACACACACACACACACACACACACACACACACACACACACACACACACACACACACACACACACACACACACACACACACACACACACACACACACACACCCCTATTGTATACTGACTACAGGATGACAAATACTATACCAGCTAACAGACTGCAGTGTTCTGAGCACCTGGCTCACTCTGAGAAGTTGTAAATATGATCTACAGCCATGTGTTTTTATTTGGTATTATTCATCTCCTCTGTCAGTAGCACATAAGAATGTAATAGAAATGCCAGGATGTTGGCTGATTTACTTAGTCAAATGTTCATCCCAAGGCTCCGCAGGGATGATTGGAGTTTGTGTGAGTAACAGGAATCCATGCATTAGGTAGGCAAAACTGACACGACCTTGAGACATTATAACGCAGACAATATATTACTGCCGTGGCGACCTTCCTGGGTTCCGAAGATACATCTGAAGTGTTTAACGGTGTTTTACAATGCATTACCAGGGCCTTTACATGTGCTGAGCTCATTTTATTCGCTCATACATTTCCGAGGAAGGAGTTTAGTGTCACTCAAATGTGGGCCATTTAGAGTAGCTTGACTTAGGGAGACAAATGAGATTACACAAGTCACTGATGCTGCAGATAAAAAGTAGTTGCAGTACTGTAGTATAGCGCTGGGTGATCCAAGCAAGAAAAAACCTTAGCAATATCCCATGTACAGTAACTAGGGCCTTTTTACCTGGTCAGGTCAGGGGGTCAGGAAAAACTCATGGCCTTATAGCCACTCATTGCACCTGAAAATATTCACCTCAACTGGATTACCTGTCGAAGACTACAGTGTCATTATTACAGTTATTAATGTGTAGTTAGGTAAAGTGTTACCCTGTATGCTCAGTAAATATTATTCACCAAACTGGGACGATGCAGACGCATGTATTACAGTACATACTGTCAACCTGGCCTATACTCACCTGACCGGATCGATTGACCTATTTCCTGAAGATCCAGACGGAGGAAGGATTTTTGGAAGAATTTTCCCACACAGATACTGTATGTCAGTGCTGGATCAATATTCACAGTCTTCCTTGAGCTTTAGCAACCTTTCAAATATCACTTCACATTGATTTCTCTCACATAAGTCTTTCTTACCAAATTAGATTACTTTTATAATACAGCTATATTTCTCATTGACAAGTGCAAGTCAATGACATTTCAGAAATGGTCGCTATTATTACTCTACATACAGTGTGTTCTCATGATGTGCTTAAGCTAGAAACGACAAAATACACATCTGTTATCATGCATTGTCATTGTGTCTTGGTTTGTGCCCAAATAAAATGATGTCTGACAGATTGCGAGGTCAGATCACATCATCATGTATTAAGGGCTCATAATGAAAGTGGAAAGATGATGGTTATTAGAGGAAATGAAAAGGGACTACTCTTCTCGTTTAAAGCACCTACAGTCTATTCTGATGGAATTGGCAATTGGAATTATTTATGACATTAATTGCCACATTATCAACTGGCTGTGAGCTCTGGTGTCACTCTGTCCATCTTTTTTTGGCAGAGAGAGAGAGAGAGAAAGATAGAGGGGGAGAGCAAGCTGAGCCTGAAGCAGACTGACAAGCTAATTACATCGTCTTCCTTCCCCTCAATGAAACATGCTACTCATCTGAAACGACGCCCGGAAATAAGGCCTTTTCTCACCTCCTCTGGACAGCACTTGATGAAGGAGGATTTGGCAGATGGACGGATGTCTTCAGGTGCAGAGAGAAAGAGAGGGGGGGTTACAGCGAGAGACAGAGAGAAGAGCGAGAGGGAGCAAGAGATGGAGAGAGATAGAGAGAGCGAGATGAGGAAGCGAGAGAGAAAGGACTAAAGGACATCTAGCTCTAAAGCTTGCCCCATCCATCCACAACCCTGTTAGCTTATGTGCTATCAGTGGCCAACTGTCACTCACCAACACCACTCTTGTTATTTTTTTCCTTCCTGTCTCTGTGAATTTGCATTTGCTTGTGTCAATCACTCAGCGGGCTGAGGCCTGTTGTCTGATGACTAGAGATGATGTGGACTAAGTTCCTGTGACAGCCAGTCAGTCTGCGCTGTGCCTGTTGGGGAGACGAGGGGTGAAGGGTGCTGTGTCTCTGCGATACAGCTCACAGCACTTTACTCTCCTGAATAATATGACTCACACTCAACACAGATGGTAGAAAATGCAAGTTATTTGAGCTTACATTGGCCAATGTGCATCATAGGTTCAAGATTCAAGGGTTAAGGTCATATTACAAGCTTCCATGTTTAACAAGAAATCATGTGTTTGATACCTTTCTATTCAGGCCATTAAAATGAGCCTGTCCTTCGGTTTCCCAATCATCCTCTAACACACACACCTGTAGGTAATATGTAAAGGGCTCTATCCCTCAGTAGGTAAGTTGTGAAAGACCCAGCACTCATTTAAACACAGTGCAAAGAGACAGTGTGAGTTGTGTAGTGTGGAGCCCAGTCACCCACTTGGCACCTGTATCCCCAGGCAGTGTCTGCAGCTGCCAGAGTCATCCCGAGTCCACACGCACCCAGGAGGTACCCAGGATCCACTGCAGATGTGGGACACACAGGGCATCGCCTACAGGTTGTTCTGTGGTTTATACCTTAATTAGTCTGCTGTACCACCATGTCAGTCTCATGTCAACACACACACACACACACACACACACACACACACACACACACACACACACACACACACACACACACACACACACACACACACACACACACACACACACACACACACACACACACACACACACACACACACACACACACACACACACACAAAGTTTTTGTCAGTAAGGCAGATGTCTACACGCTGCTGCACGCTGTCGCCTTCCCTGCCCATCTCATAATGCAGTAGTTTGTGTGCTGGGGATGCGGCTGTGCTCTGTGCTCTGACGAGGATGGGAAGTGACACACACCAAACTCGGTGTGTCCTCCAGCCAGCTCCGGTGGCTCCCGGCCTGTCAATTCCAGCTCCGTCAGCAGCACTGGCTCAATGGCAGTGCCTGTGACACATGTCACAAAGTTTTAAATGTCTGCTCTTTTCAGCAGGATGGTTGGGCTGGCGCGGGCGGGGAGGGTGAGGAGAGAAGCAGCCAGGGGAAGGATGACATTTTGTGTTGCCGGGCGGGGGAAACTTGTTGTGGCTCCCCTCTTCCTGCCTCCACCAGCTGTCAGGGCCGGTTTCCTCTGAACATATCACAACACGCACAAATAAACCTTGTCATTCTGAAACGCTGCCACTAGTGACCGGCCTCCCCAACGTTACAGATGCATGGTCTCGTAGGAGGAAGTAGCACACAGACGTACGCAGGAACACACACGGATCCACGCAAACACGCACGCACACCCTGAACATACAGTGTGGGGCTATCTTTGACCTTTCTGTCATCTGTCTGTCTGTTAGATTGATAAGCAGGGCTGAAGCTCCAAGTGCTCCCTCTCACATCCCCCTGATCTGTTTGGGCTAATGTGGAAGACAGTTACCTCTTACAGTAATGACAGGAATAGAGGAGCAGGAGAAGGAGACGGTAATTGAGTTGAAGTGCAGGCGAATATGTCAAAACAAAAGAGACGACATGGAGGGAAGTGGCTGTCCAGACCTCAACATTAGAATATGATTTGAACCAATAACAAGCATGTATTATATTCAGTGAAATTTGATGGAATATGTGAATGACGCAATTTGACATTTCCAATAACCATGTAGACACAGAGCAACACAGCTCAAGTAAAATGTTTTAATCAATAAAAGTAGAGTGACCTTTAAAGGGTAATACAAAATGTACTTGGGATCATCTAAAACAGCATTGCCTCATTTCAAAATTGCAGATAATAAGATGACATTAGGCAGGTTTCCAGGTTTATTTCACAAAAGCAATGTCGCCAAAAGAATCATTGCTGCATGTGTAATGGTGACGTCAGATATAGGAAACATTTTATTTTGCCTAACTTTCTTTATTGCGACAAATGATGGAAAATGTGTTTTTAGAATAAATGATCATTGCCGAATCATTTTTAAGGTGTGATGTCAACACGTAACTATGAAGCGCCACTCTACATTAAATTATAAATACTTACTACCTGCTAAATCTATTTTTCAACTATAAAAATAACGTTTATTTGTAAGGTTTGTCCGGACTTTCAAGAATGGCTGAACTGCTTCGCCTTGCTGTTCTGGTTGGCTGGATGCAAGTTTCATCATCCAATTATTTCAGATCTACAGGAGTGCAAGTTTCACCATGACACGGACCGGGGCGTTACGCACATGGCATTGGGAGGGTTTATAGGCTATCTCCAATTTATTAATGCATAAATGGGTAATGGAAACACTTCAACCACTTCATTTTTATTCAACACTGTATCCAGATGGTCATACCTTCATACCGACCTTATGCCATACCGGGAAATTCGGTAATACCGGCACTGAACACAATGGGTGCTATTTCAAACCCCACTGAGCATTTGTAATCTGAAGGTTAGCAATGCTAACAAGTACATGTAAAATCCCATAGAGAATGCTAACTAAATCCTAATGAGCACATTGCGAACATTTTATGCAGTCTCTGACCAAAAGTATTTGCAGGACAGATATTCCAGCTCATAAATTTATACAAGTAACTGAAAAAGGCTACTTACAGTTTGCTGCATGCACAAAACAAATATTAAACAGCAAAGCTCTTGAAACCCTTCTCTGCTGTTACCAAGCGAAGCTTGATATTGGAAGAAGCTAACCACTTAGCTAGCGAGATAGTTAACTAGCTACTAAATTAGCAAACCAAATGCAAAACGAGAGAGCATTTAGCACATTTTAGACAGTTAACTTAATAGTTATAAGACTGGCAAACATTTAGTTGGGAATTCCATACTGTAACTAGATCACTTGAGAGTCACAGTCGCTCCTGTGTCTTGTCGTTGTGTGCTTGTAAAGAAACACGACGTAACTGGGGACTTCCGGTAAGCTTCCTAATGAAAAATTATGTGACAGACGAAATGAAGAAGGTGATCTTTATCTCCTAAAGCATTTCACAAGTTGACTGCAGGTATCTACTTAAAAAGTAGCAACAAATATTCACATTTTTAAAAAATGTTGAAGAAGAAATTGTTTCAACACTATTGAAAAACCATCTGTGGCTATTTCTAAAAACCCCAGTATACGGTATATACGGCATACCGCCCAAGCCTACGACGCTGTACTTTGTTTTAGGTGTGAGGTCATTACGTCCAGCTGTTTGTTAAATAGAAATGCACTGTAGCAGGCAATTGTCAAATATATTTTCTACGCAAACTTTGTAAATGTCAACAACAACAAAAAAATCACTGGACAAGTTAATGGTAACATAGCTAGTGAGTATATTTAATAGGACATATTATATACTGAACAAAAATATAAATGCCACATGTAAAGTGTTGGTTCCATGTTTCATGAGCTGAATTAAAAGATTGCAGAAATGTTCCATATGCACAAAAAGTTTATTTCTCTCAAATGTTGTGCACAAATTTGTTTACATCCCTGTTAGTGAGCATTTCTCCTTCGCCAAAATAATCCATCCACCTGACAGGTGTGGCATATCAAGAAGCTGATTAAACAGCATGATCATAACACAGGTGTACATTGTGGTGGGGACAATAAAAGGCCACTCTAAATGTGCTGTTGTGTCACACAACACAATGCCACAGATGTCTCAAGTTTTGAGAGAGCGTGCAATTGGCATGCTGACTGCAGAAATGTCCACCAGAGCTGTTGCCAGAGAATTTAATGTTCATTCCTCTACCATAAGCCGCTTCCGTCATTTTAGAGAATTTGGCGGTACGTCCAACAAGCCTCACAACCGCAGACCACATCTAACAACGCCAGCTCAGGACCTCCATTCTTCACCTGCGGGATCGTCTGAGACCAGCCACCCGGATAGCTGATGAAACTGAGTATTTCTGTCTGTAATAAAGCCTGTTTGTGGGGAAAAACTCATTCTGATTGGCTGGTCCTGGCTCCCAAGTGGGTGGGCCTATTCCCACCCAAGGATGCGTCCCTGCCCAGTCATGTGAAATCCATAGATTAGGGCCAAAATTAATTTATTTGAATTGACTGATTTCATTATATGAACTGTAACTAGTAAAATCGTTAAAATAGTTGCATGTTGCGTTAATGTTTTTTGTTCAGTATACATGATTCACAAATGTTAGAAGTTTATATTCAGGAAAAATTACCATACATTTTATAGATGTGGGAATATAATTCCTAACTATGATACTATAATATGTTAAAAACATGCCTTCTGAATCCTTCATAACCCCATTGAGGTAATATTCATAAATCACAATGAACTAATCATTTATTAATTCCATACTAATGATATTGATGATATTAAAATTAATTTATTAATCTCAGTTTCAATAGAACATTCAGAGTTGCAAAATTCTGGTAACCATCCCCAAAATGTCAATAAATCCCGGTTGGAAGATCAACGGAAACAGGAGGGCATAAGCAGGAACCCTCCAACTAGGATTTCTGGATAACCTGGACATTTTGTTACCAGAATTTTGCAAACCTAATTTAGTGAAACTATTTGTTAGAGGTTGAATGTTTCTTTGGTCTCTAATGTGTTCTTTATTTATTTTGTTTTGGAATGTTGGATTGTCTTTCCATTGTGCATTTGAAAATATAACATCTCTTCAAATTGTACATTATCATGCAATAATTGAATACTAAACAGATTAATTTCCATTAAAAACAGACCATAGTAAAATATATCTGCCAACAGCATAACTCTAAACACATATGGTAAGTGAAAAGTAGTGAAGTGTTGTTACTCTTGCAGGCAAGCCCTGTATCCATTCAAATACAGCTTCAGAATCACAAGGTTGGACTCCTTGAGAAAAGTTATCCTAACTTTCCTATACTTTAATTTAGTCCTCATCCTCCCCCTCCCCTGTCTGACATTGCCCCCACCCTCTCTCTAATCCCCTCTGTTAACATTCTCAAGCCCCAATTTCGACAAGATGGAGATGTACCAGGTGTAAACATACCTATCTTATATAATTTATCTATAGGTGGACATAGGGGTGGGAATTGTAAACGTTTTAAAAACTTTTTGTTTTATGTTGTATCTCTCTTTCTCCTAACTGACACTCTAAAAGTGAAATTTACTGTATACTTACATTTTGAAATATACATCATTACGCCCCAGTCCCCCTCACACATGCACACTCACACAGGCCCAGTGAGGCATCAGGTTTGACCTCTGACCCCTGATGAGTGGCGGTAGGGGACGGGTGATCCATCATGGCTGCTGTGGCTGTCAAATCAGCCGCTTGGCTGGAGCTGTCCATCACTGTGGCCACGGGGTGTGTGTGTGTGTGTGTGTTGTTTGGGTGGGCGGGTGGGTGTGAAAGAGAGAGTGCTTGCACTTGCGCGAACAGTTCTGTGGGTGCGTGTGCGTGCATGCATGCATTTTTGTATATGGTTGTGTTTATGTGGAGCACTGCTGCTTGAATGCAATTATGTCAACGTGAGTGTCAATGTTCACTCTGGGGCAGGAGAGTGGAGCTGACAGGGGAGCCAGCCACAGCTCAGCGGAGGAGGAGGAGACCAGGCCACTACGCTACAAGGCCCGTATTCATAAAGCGTAGAGAAGGATGCTGACCTAGGATCAGGTCCCCCCTGTCCATATAATCTCATTCATGATCAAAAACTGATTCTAGATCAGCAATCCTACTTTGAGAAGCTTGATAGATACGGCCCCAGGACTGGGGTCTGAGAGTGACAGTATAGGTTATGGAAGAGACATTTTAATGAAGATGTTTGCATTTTTATTTAACGACTTGTATAATGAAGCTTGTGTGCGTGTGTTTGCGTCTCTCTGTCAGTCCATCAGAGTTGGTCATTGCGGATGAATCGGTTGCCTTCCGAATGCTTTCCATAGTAGACGTAATGGCACTTGGCGAACACACCTGAAAGTGGAAGAAGAATATTAAAATGCTGGTCCAATTCAGATTTACCTGTGGATGGATTAAACCTGATGTTTATAGCCATTCTATATAGCCCGCCCATCTAGCATCACTATTCCTCCCAGACTCATATTAAACATCTCCAATCCAAAATTAAATCTAGAATTGCCTTCCTATTTCGCAAACAAAGCCTCCTTCGCTTATGCTGATAAACATACCCTCGTAAAACTGACTATCCTACCGATCCTCGACTTCGGCGATGTCATTTACAAAATAGCCTCCAGCACTCTACTCAGCCAATTGGATGTAGTCCATCACAGTGCCATCTGTTTTGTTACCAAAGCCTCATATACTACCCACCACTGCGAACTGTTTGCTCTCGTTGGCTGGCCCTCTCTTCATATTCGTCGCCAAACCCACTGGCTCGAGGTCATCTATAAGTCGATGCTAAGTAAAGCCCCGCCGTATCTCAGCTCACTGGTCACCAAAGCAACACCCATCCGTAGCACGCGCTCCAGCAGGTATATTTCACTGGTCATCCCCAAAGCCAACTCCTCGTTTGGCCGCCTTTCCTTCCAGTTCTCTGCTGCCAATGACTGGAACGATTTGCAAAAATCACTGAAGCTGGAGACTTATACCTCCCTCACTAACTTTAAGCATCAGCTGTCAGAGCAGCTTACCAATCATTTCACCTGTACACAGCCGATCTGTAAATAGCCCACCCAACTACCTCATCCCTATATTGTTATGTTTTTTGTTGTTGCTCTTTTGCACCCCAGGATCTCTACTTGCACATCATCATCTGCACATCTATTACTCCAGTGTTAATGCTAAATTGTAATTATTTCGCCACTATGGCCTATTTATTGCCTTACCTCCCTAATCTTACTACATTTGCACACACTGTATATAGATTGTGTACAGATAGATATGATTATTATAATGTTTTATTATATGTCACTATCTGTCTTATCCCATCTGTGTGTGTGTGTGTGTGTGTGTGTGTGTGTGTGTGTGTGTGTGTGTGTGTGTGTGTGTGTGCGTGTGTGTGTGTGTGTGTGTGTGTGTGTGTGTGTGTGTGTGTGTGTGTGTGTGTGTGTGTGTGTGTGTGTGTGTGTGTGTGTGTGTGTGTGTGTGTGTGTGCGTGTGTGTGTGTGTGTGTGTGTGTGTGTGTGTGTGTGTGTGTGTGTGTGTGTGTGTGTGTGTGTGTGTGTGTGTGTGTGTGTGTGTGTGTGTGTGTGTGTGTGTGTGTGTGGAGGATGAGTATCCTTCTCAAGTTGAGGAACAGCGGGGGAAACAGCATTTGGCCTCAGGGCGATGTCTAGACAGTAACAAGCCCACAACCCTCGCCCTGCCTCCACTCCACCCATACACACATACACATGCACGTGTGTGTGTGTTGCATTTTCATATGAATACTGATCATATGTATCATTCATTTGCTATGTATCACAATCAATATTAACATATAGTAAAATGACCCATGGCCTTGACATAATCTTTAAATTCTTAATGTTATACTAAAGATGTGTAGAGAAACATAGTACGTATGGGAGATGTTTGTACTTGCCCTAAACAACAAAGCTGAACCTACTGTATGGCTCATTGATCCAATCAATGTCTGCATCAACAAAAAAGCTACAATGAAAATCCACACGTTTCTATTATTATTTATCATATATCCATTAATCTAAAGACAAGGTGAAAACGGTTTTATTCATCAAATTCAATATGGTACGAGTTAGTAGCTTTGTAAAAACAAAATAACTACAACAAAGGAATGAATTTACACTCTGCTATTCCTCCAAGGGTTACACTGTAAAACAAAATGGTTGACTCTGTCCATAACCTGTCCTAGCTGTGATGTCACAACGCTCAGCAGAGCACTACTTGACGAATGCGGCGGAGATGCAGCTACAGCTAGCTAGGTGTCACCGCTCGGCAAGGACAAGTGGCATTAGCGCTGTCAACGACCCTCTGACAGAAGGACAGATACGTCTTCTGATATCAACACACTTCTTAAATAGACATCAAGAGCATTAGTAGAGGAGGTTGTAACAGATGGACAATAAAGTTGTATTCTATTCTGAGGGAAGGGGAGGAAAGGATAGGAGAAAGGGGGAGTGCAGAGGAAATGAGAGGAGAGGAAATGAGAGCAGAAGAAAGGAGAGGGTAAGGATGTCAGAAACAGTTGAGGGGCGCTCAGAGCGATATAGCCAATCACTTAATCGGAGGAGACATTGTCAGTGCAGAAGAGAGACAGGGACCAGAATGGCACATAGTGACAGAAAGCAGAGATGGGGACAGAGATACTGGTGCCATATTAGTGCAAAGCATATTCCAACGCCAACCTCCATTCTAACCAAACCTGACACACCAGCGCTCGCTAACTCTCTATCTTCAATTTAGCCCCACTAATATATATATATACACACACACACATGCACACGCACACACAAACTTGAATGGACACAGGCACACATGCACGCGCACACACACAGACGCGAAGACACACACACATACACACACAAACTTGAATGGACACAGGCACACACGCACGCGCACACACACAGACGCGAAGACACACACACATACACACACAAACTTGAATGGACACAGGCACACGCGCACACACACACACACGCACGCGCACACACACAGACGCGAAGACACACACACATACACACACAAACTTGAATGGACACAGGCACACACGCACGCGCACACACACAGACGCGAAGACACACACACATACACACACAACCCCTGATGTCAGTTCAGTGCAGCAGTCTTCATCCCAGCAGTAGTGAATGTGTGTGTTGTGTCAGGTTGGGGAGCAGTGCAGAACACAGGCCCGGGGACAAGCTCAGTCAATCTAAATCTGGACTTTGTAGTGGAGCGGCTCTCATTCCCCTCATAGCCCAGCTACTTGAGGTGATCCAAACACTCAAGTGTGAGGAGCTGTCACCTCCGATAAAATCCCCATGCCTGCCTGCCTGCCTGCTCCCTGCCCGGTTCAGACAGTTTGCCTGGGGATACAGGTGCCACGGTGGGAGACTGGGCTCCACATGGTCTTATAGCACTGTGATCAGAGGAGTGATGGGCCCTTCACAGCTTACCTACTGAAGGACACAGACCTTTAGATGTTACCTACACAGCCCAAGGTCTGGAGTTAGGGCCCTTCACATACCCTACATAGACTCCTTGAGAGATATAGCAAGGAGGCTAGGGCACTTCACAGGTTACCTACTGAGATGTAGAGTGACAACTGACAGTTCACGAAGAAATACAAAAAATAAATACAAGAAAAAGTATTTGTGTAGAATAGGGCTGGATCAAATAAATTAGTTACAAACAAATTGTGGGTCAACAGTACACAAATTGATGACTGCTCAAAAACCCTGATCCAAGTTTCCCTAGCACCAATCAGAGGGCTGTGAGCTCTGATTCTCCCACAGTGCTTTAAACAGAGACATCTGGGCATGCCAGAGGAAGCCAGACAGTTGGGGGAGCAGAGAAGATAGACAGATAGATAGAGAGTGATGAGAAAACAAAGAGATGGAGTCTGCTTTCCTAGCCAACGACTGGCTGCAGGGTGGTGTGTGTGTGTGTGGTGTGTGTGTGTGTGTGTGTGTGTGTGTGTGTGTGTGTGTGTGTGTGTGTGTGTGTGTGTGTGTGTGTGTGTGTGTGTGTGTGTGTGTGTGTGTGTGTGTGTGTGTGTGTGTGTGCGTGCATGCACATGTGTTCAGTATAACCTGGCAGGCTGTGAAGTGTGATAAAGAGCAGGCTACTATACACACCCCTAACTCCATCAGTCCCCCAACAGCTAGACTCCAACATATTATTGGAGGATGGTGAGAGAGAGAAAGAAAGTAGAAGGGGAAGAAGTCAAAGACTTACATAATTCCTTATGAGGCCTCCTCAGGCCAGTGGGAAAAGTTTGATGAGCTGATACTGGTGTCATGGATATACTATCTGTGTCCCATGACTGACTGACACAGATAGGCACACATGCATGCACGTGCACGCCCATACGCACAGAAAGAGAGAGAGAGAGATCCCTGAGAACAGTGAACACCCATTAAAGTGACAGATTAGATCAGTGACGTGGGAAGCTAATGTTTCCATCATGGATCCTCTGGCAAACGAACACTCAGGCCTTTGTTCTGCACAGAATGTCACGCACACCCTGCACCTTGTTGCTCTTTTTAAAGGGTAGTACAGTATCTCTACTCTTCTTAAAGGGAAGTATAGTATCTCTACTGTTCTTAAAGGGAAGTATAGTATCTCTACTGTTCTTAAAGGGAAGTACAGTATCTATATTATTTTTTAAATGGGGACTACAGTATCTATATCTTTAAAGGGGAGTACAATATCTCCTTCTTTAAAGGGGAGTAAAGTATATTGTATTCACTCAAGTAATACACAACCAACAACTGCATACACAGAAATCACTATGACACACAACAGATAACAAACCTTGAAATGAAGTTACAACTGCACATAGGAAGGAGAGGTTTAGGAAGTCAGTTAAAGGGATTGAAGAATCACTACAGCCATAAGCTAGTGAGACCTACTGCTCAACAAAGACCTCTACGTAAATCAACAAATGAATCGAGAGAGAGAGAGAGACAAAGGGAGAGGGAGGGAGAGAGAGAGCTGGAGTGGGTTTAATGATTGCTCCCTGCATACAATCAGCTCCTCTCTCTTCAAGGGCCATCAATATGTCAAGGAAAGACATATCCGAAGGATGTAGCTCTTAACATCAAGGTTATCTATTCTCCACCAGGCACATCTCTCCTCTCTATCCCCTCTATTTTTCTCTACCTCTCCTCTTCTCCTCTCCCGCCCTCCTCCTTTTCTCTCCTCTACTCCCATCTCCTCTCTTTTTCTCCCTTCCCCTTTCTCTCCCACGCTATCCCTCTGGCCAACCAACGTTTTCATCAGTGCCACAATCCATCAGGGGTAATAATGCTGTGGAGAAAAAAATCAATTAACAATGCAATTAAACTTTCCATATTATCTCAAAGGGCTGAAATAATATGGAAGGGAGAAGACAAAGGGTCTGGAGGCAGGCATCCATAAGGCTGTGTGAGAGAATGAGTTATGGGGCTTGGGCACGGCCTCGTATGAGCCTGGCCTATTATAGTGGACACTATCCATCTCCCGCTGTCCGTTTATCAGGCCAGCACAACATCATGTGATTGAGTCACTACTTTGGCAGACTATATGTGGACATACAATGCAATCGGAAAGTATTCAGACCCTTCCACTTTTTCCACATTTTGTTACGTTTACAGCCCTTATTCTAAAATGGATCAAATTGTTGTTTTTCCTCATCAATGTACACACAATAGCCCATAATGACAAACAAAAACAGGTTTTAAGAAATGTTGTCAAATTTATATTTCAAAAATTATTATAATAATATCACATTTACATAAGCATTCAGACTCAGTACTTTGTTGAAGCACCTTTGACAATGATTACAGTCTCGAGTCTTCTTGGGTATGACGCTACAAGCTAGGCACACCTGTATTTGGTGAGTTTCTCCCATTTTTCTCTGCAGATCCTCTCAAGCAGTCAGATTGAATGGGGAGCGTTGCTGCATAGCTTTTCTCTCCAGAGATGATCGATGTTCGATCAAAGCCACTCCTGCTTTGTCTTGGCTGTGTGCTTAGGCTCGTTGTCCTGTTGGAAGGTGAACATTCACCCCAGTCTGAGGTCCTGAGTGCTCTGGAGCAGGTTTTCATCAATGATCTCTCTGTACTTTGCTCCGTTCATCTTAGCTTCGATCCTGACTAGTCTCCCAGTCCCTGCCGCTGAAAAATATCCCCACAGCATGATGCTGCCTCCATCATGCTTCACCGTAGGGATGGTATTGGCCAAGTGATGAGCGGTGCCTGGTTTCCTCCTGATGTGATGCTTGTCATTCAGGTCAAAGTGTTCAATCTTGGTTTCATCAGACCAGATAATCTTGTTTCTCATGGTCTGAGAGTCCTTTAGGTGCCTTTTGGAAAACTCCAAGTGGGCTGTCATGTGCCTTTTATTGAGGAGTGGCTTCTGTCTGACCACTCTACCATAAAGGCCTGATTGTTGTCATTCTGGAGGGTTCTCCCATCTCCACAGAGGGACGCCGGAGCTCCGTCAGAGTGACCATCGGGTTATTGGTCACCTCCTGACCAAGGCCCTTCTCCCCCGATTGCTCAGTTTGGCAGGGCGGCCAGCTCTAGGAAGAGTCTTGGTGGTTCCAAACTTCTTCCATTTAAAAATGATGGAGGCCACTGTGTTCTTGGGGACCTTCAATGCTGCAGAAATGTTTTGGTACCCTTCCCCAGATCTGTGCCTCGACACAATCCTGTCTCAGAGCTCTACGGACAATTCCTTTGACCTCATGGCTTGGTTTTTGCTCTGAGCAGTGTCAACTGTGGGACCTTATATAGACAGGTGTGTGCCTTCCAAATCATGTCCAATCAATTGAATTTACCACAAGTGGACTCCAATCAAGTTGTAGAAAGATCTCAAGGATGATCAATGGAAACAGGATGCACCTGATCTCAATTACGAGTCTCATAGAAAAGGGTTTGATACTTATGTAAATAAGTTAATTCTGTTTTTTAATTTTTTTAATACATTTGCAAACTTTTCTAAAACCCTTTTTTCACTTTGTCATTATGGGATATTATGTGTAGATTGATGAGATTTGTATTCATTTAATCAATTTTAGAATAAGGCTGTAACGTAACAAAACGAGGAAAAAGTCAATACTTTCCGAATGCACTGTATACTGAAAATTACAATTCATAGAAGGAAATCAGTCAAATGAAATAAATTCCTTAGGCCCTAATCTATGTATTTCACATGACTAGGCAGGGGCACAGCTGTGCCTGGGAGGGCTAAGGCCCAGCCACTGGGGAGCCAGGACCAGCCAATCAGAATGAGTTTTTCCCCATAAAAGGGAAACAGTTCATGAAACATAGGACCAACACTTTACATGTTGCGTTTTATATGTTGTTCAGTTTATATGGATACACCCCCCCCGTGTCTCACAAACACACATTACGGGTTGTATGAATCAAGCATCTCAGAGTAGAAGTGCTTCGTTTTAAGATTAGCTTTGCCATTCAGGTCACAATAAATATGTTTATATGGACAGGGGTAACCTGATTCTAGACCAGTACTCTTACTCTGAGCAACTTGATACATACGGCCCCAAATGGACAGCTAGTCAAATTGTGGCACATAAATAAATTATAATGATGAGGATATGTAAATATGATCGGTGTGTGTTGGTGGTACAGAAGATCTCTGATTATCTGTATATCCATTATGACAACAGTTGCTAGGTGTAAGGATGAAAAACCATTTTGAAAGGAAGAACATTAAAAAGTAGCCGCTATGAAAAGGGAAAAAGAGAAAAGGGGTAGAAAGGAAGAGATGAATAAAAGTCATATTTACTAGGTGATTACTTGGTGTACTTTACTACCTGTAAAGCAATACTGTGTCTGGACCTCTGCCGACGGAGGTATTTCTGAAGTGAAAAGCTTAGAGAGACTGGATTATATCAGTTATAAAATCAAATGAGAGAAGAAACCTGTGTGTGTGTGTGTGTGTGTGTGTGTGTGTGTGTGTGTGTGTGTGTGTGTGTGTGTGCGTGCGTGTGTGAGAATTGGGCCACAGATCAACAGGTCAGATCCCATGTGCTAGTCTAGTGTGTTGTCAGGTTTGAGCCCTAAGCAAACCACAAACTACTGACAGCTCCTGACAAACACACGTGTTGGAATCTCAGGCATAGCCCGGGTAAGACTACAGATCTACTTATGATCAAAGCCATCTGTTGATGTTGTTGTTAGGGACAAGGAGATAAGAGGCTGACTTTGAATTGACCATTATGAATAGGGAGTATTATACTGTATAGTCCTCAGAGTTGCCAGGTGAAATGGAATAAACCTTGAAACCATTCTCATAAATAAATATTTTACCTACCAATATACAAGACCTACAGTAGATCATCATGATGAAAGAGTAATAAAGAATATAATATAATATATAACTTAATATAACTTATTTCATTCTGTGTTCAACCCTGCCCATTAGCCCAGTGCATCTTAACAAAGAAGGTGGCATCCAACTCTCAGCAGGCCTCAGAGGGAAAAGCCCAGAGAATAACTTACACACTTAAATTTGTCCTTTTCCAATAAAAAATATTTAGTCCATTAAACATAAATACCTGTCATTATGATGCATGCCCTGGAATCAAGCCTCCCCATTCCCCCTCCTCCTTCTCCCTGTTTACTGCAGCGGCTGCATGTTCTCAACTTTGGTGTATTGATTAAACTTTTAAATGGCTGCCATATAACCCAGGGAGGTACATCAGGAAGATTAATTTGCATCAATGTTCATCTGTAATTCATTAGCCATTTACACTCCCCACATCCACACGGCCTATCAGGGAAATGCACCCAATTTTTCACCCAGGCAGAGGCAGAGGCTGGGGAGCAGGTAGAGAGGGAGAGAGGGAGTGAGAGAGAGAGGGAGGGGGGAAGGAGAGGGAGAGAGTGAGTGAGAGAGGGAGGTAGGGGGAATGAGAGGGAGAGAGGGAGGAGGAGGGAAGGAGAGGGAGAGAGTGAGTGAGTGAGTGAGTGAGTGAGTGAGTGAGTGAGTGAGTGAGGGAGGGGAGGGAGGTGAGTAGGAGGAGGTAGGAGGTAGGAGGGGAGGTAGGAGGGGAGGGGAGGGAGGTAGGTAGGTAGGTAGGGGGAACGAGAGGGAGAGAGGGAGTGAGAGAGAGAGGGAGGGAGGAAGTAGAGGGAGAGAGGGAGGGAGGGGGAAGGAGAGGGAGAGAGGGAGTGAGAGAGAGAGGGAGTGAGAGAGGGAGTGAGAGAGGGATTGAGAGACGGAGTGAGAGAGGGATTGAGAGAGGGAGTGAGAGATGGAGTGAGAGACAGAGGGATTGAGGGAGAGGGAGTGAGAGACAGAGTGAGAGAGGGAGTGAGAGAGAGAGGGAGTGAGAGAGGGATTGAGAGAGGGAGTGAGAGACGGAGTGATAGTGGGAGTGAGAGAGGGGGAAAAAACTGCATACAAATCAGACAGAGGTAATTCTTGAGTCCTACAAGACACCACAAGGCATACTACATACTACTAAGTAGTATTATGATTATGTATTAGCATAGTTAAACATCATTTGTGACATAATAACACATGTTATTTGTGACTCTAATAACACATACTTTGTGGCATACTGTAAATTAGGCTAGATCTTGTTTTTGTCACAAGCCAAATGCTATCCTTGAACTACATCCGAATTATCTATGAATTGCTAAATTGATTCAGATTTGCATCCCCTCCTTAGCGAACAAGACTTCCCATTGACAGGGCTGTTCATCACGCTGTAACAAGACGATATGCATCACTCAGTACCTCCCCGATTGACATTGAGTAGCGTTGTAATATCAACCTTTCCAAACATTGCTCCAACGTTAGTCTGACATGTACTGTAAGGCTACTCTCCGTCTGTGGTTAGCATGTCAGACTATTCAAACATCATTGTCCTCAGGCATATGAGAATATAATATAATTCCATAATTTCTTCTTCCAATTCTTTTGAAACTGTCGTCACACAGAAGTTACTCACTGTCCGTTTGTTTTGACTTTATTGTCAGATTTGGACTTTTATTCATACTGCAAATTATATTTATTGGGGGGAAAAGGTGTCCAAGACGGAGACAAAGGAGGGACAGAGACAGATTTAAGAGCCAAGTGCACAACTCAGATAAAAATGTGCATAGGAGGCGAAAAAAATATGGAAAAAAGTGGAGGGGAAAAAGGAAATAAAGAGAGAAAGAACAGCAGTCAGTGGAAAGGAGAGGTGTTGAGGGATTTGCTGTTGCTGTGGCTGGATGGGTTGTCAGGAGACGGTTGCCAGGTCATGACTCAAAAGGCCAGATCAATAGCTGGTTGATGTTACCACATGAATCTCCTTACTGGGCCAAAACACAACACACATCTATTTACTCATAGACTTAATGGACTCACAGACCCACTTCAGTACTTAGACTCACAGACACAGTGGTGTAGTAGGAAACACAAGTCCCTGACCAAATGAAAATAATAAAGTTGTTTCCATTATGAATGTAGAGGCTTAGTTATCATTATGAGTTATGATGATGAGTTTTTCATGATCATGTGGTCTAGCTCTAGTTATGATACATTATAGTGCACTTAAAACAAATCGTTTTTCAGATACAGTATATCTATCCAATAAGGTTAGCTATAGTAACCTTGGGGAGTTATGACCGCAGTACTGTCACCTCACTGAATGACCAGAATCAAACATTGTAAACTCAGAGTGACATTCTTCATTGATGTCTGAATTAGGACACTGATAAAGGCCTATCACTCTTTGTACTCCCCAACTTATAAGGACGAGGAGGAAATTGAATTCCGGCGGTCATACATTTTGACAGGAGAAAGGATTACAGTCGGGACAACGGGGGGGTCTAATGACAAAAATAAAACAGTGAAATTAATTCCAATGACATTTATTGTAAATAGAGCAGAGGGAGAGTACACGACGCGCAGTAGCTCTGGAGGCTGTAGATAAGAGAGGAGTCGTTTGAGGCGCAACTCATGCAGTTTACAAAGACGTAATCCCCTTGGAACTAAAGTACTCCATCCTCTGGGTCTACAGTATACAGTAGACTACAGCAGGGGACGTACAACATCACTATAGGCACCCAACAAGTATTTTACATGTGGATATTGAAAATATTAATGTCGTAACAGCTCGATTATCAGAAGTGGGTGTTACAGTGAGTTATTGAAAAGGTAAGCCTATGTAGATACAAGTATTAAGATGTACTTGATATTGATATTGAACATACTCGATTATCACTATCAAAAGTAGTTATTACCAGGGTTGTCATTCACCCCAAAATTCTGAGGGGGCACAAAGTACGTGAGGATGGCTGGGGAGTGGTCCAGAGGGGGGCTATTCCCCCATCCATAAGATTAAGAATTGAGCTTTTTTCAAACAACTACAGTACCAGTCAAAAGTTTGGACACACTAACTCATTCAAGGGCTTTTCTTAATTGTTTACTATTTTCTACATTTTAGAATAATAGTGAAGACATCAAAACTATGAAATAACACACGTGGAATCATGTAGTAAAAAAAGTGTTAAACAAATCAAAATATATTTTTCGATTTTAGATTCTTCAAAGTAACCACCCTTTGTCTTGATGAAAGCTTTGCACACTCTTGGCATTCTCTCAACCAGCTTCACGAGGTAGTCACCTGAAATGCTTTTCCAACAGTCTTGAAGGAGTTCCCACATATGCTGAGCACCTGTTGGCTGCTTTTCCTTCACTCTGCGGTCCAACTCATCCCAAACTATCTCAATTGGGTTGAGGTCGGGTGATTGTGGAGGCCAGGTCATCTGATGCAGCACTCCATAACTCTCCTTCTTGGTCAATTAGCCCTTGCGTAGCCTGGAGGTGTGTTGGGGTCATTGTCCTGTTGAAAAACAAATGATAGTCCCACTAAGCGCAAAACAGATGCAGAATGCTGTGGTAGCCATGCTGGTTAAGTGTGCATTGAATTCGGAATAAATCACAGACAGTGTCACCAGCAAAGCACCGCCACACCATCACACCTCCTTCTCGCTGCTCCACGGTGGGACCACACATGCAGGGATCATCCGTTCATCTACTCTCACAAAGACATGGCGGTTGGAACTAAAAAGCTCACATTTGGACTCATCAGACCAAAGGACAGATTTCCACTGGTCTAATGTCCATTACTCGTGTTTCTTGGCCCAAGCAAGTCTCTTCTCCTTATTGATGTCCTTTATTAATGGTGTCTTTGTAGCAGTTCGACCATGAAGGCCTGATTCACGGCTTCTTTTCTGAACACTTGATGTTGAGATGTGTCTGTTACTCTGTGAAGCATTTATTTGGGCTGCAATTTCTGAGGCTGGTAACTCTAATGAACTTCTCCTCTGCAGCAGAGGTAACTCTGGGTCTTGCTTTCCTGTGGCGGTCCTCATGAGAGCCAGTTTCTTCATAGCATTTGATGATTTTTGCGACTGCACTGAAATTTTCCAGATTGACTGACCTTCATGTCTTAAAGTAATGATGGACTTTGCTTATTTGAGCTGGACTTTGTCTTTTACCAAATAGGGCTATCTGCTTTACACCAACCCTACCTTGTCACAACACAACTGATTTTCTCAAACGCATTAAGAAGGAAAGAAATTCCACAAATTAACATTTAACAAGGCACACCTGTTAATTGAAATGCATTCCAGGTGACTACCTCATGAAGGTGGTTGAGAGAATGCCAAGAGTGTGCAAAGCTGTCATGAAGGCAAAGGGTGGATACAAAGTATATTGAAAGTAGGTTCTTCCACACATGTTCCTGAGTTAATTAAACAAGTAACACGCATCATGCTTAGGGTTATGGAAAAAAATGCTGGGCAGGCCATTATTTTGGCCACAATGGCTATGCACCCATCCACAGGGCACGAGTGGACACTGAATGTTTTGATGAGCAAGAAAACGATGAAAGCCATATGCCATGGGGGGGGGGGGAACCCTTATGGGAGATTCTGGAGAGGCTCCAGAGACAGTGTTTTCAAACACCATCAACAAAACACCAAATGATGGAATTTCTCCTGGGCATGACACCTCTGGCTATTACCGTAATAGTTATTGAAAAGGTAAGGTTATCTCTATTCTTGAAAGCACATGAAAACAGTGAGGAGAGTCCTAATAATAGGCACTAATGTTGTCATGGTAAAATGACTACTTATCACCAGATGCAACATGGTTAGGGTGGTGGTGTGTTTGACACTGATTGATAGAATTCTTTATTACACCCCACATTTCTAATTCAAATGTAAAAAAGAAACAGATAAAGTGTAACCAACAACATTTGAAAACTGTAATTAGCAATTTGGCTGCTTTTGCTAATCGACCCGTTAATAAGAACGGTCGGTCGGTCGGCGAGTCACTCATTTCCAGTTTAATCACTAGAACAGGATTCAATAACAAAAGAGCCGTATATTAATCACCAGAGAGTGATGACTTTACTCCTCATCGCTTTGACATTGGAGGAGGGGATGATTGGACCAATTAATGTATCTGAACACATTAAATAACAATTATCAGGCAAAACAGCATGAAAGAGAGTGGGTAATGAAGCTCTTTGTCAGGTCAATAATTACCACATAAACTCTTCTAAGAGGAGAGGGTAGTACGCGCTAGAAGGCCATGCTGATTTTCTTTTGTTGCAATATCGCCAAAAGTAATGGGCAAGTACTGTATATGGGCTATTTGTTCTTAATTCCGTGTTAAAGTTAGGGGTAAGGTTGTGATATTTAAGGTGAGTTGTAGTGGTTAGTTAATAGCATTTGTGATTAGAATGCACAGTGTGTCTGTCCATTCTAGCATGGCCCAATAGTGACAACTAAGAGACTTCCAGCAGGAAGCAAAAACTGTATAATTGAAGTAAACAAAATTATTGTTAGACGTATAACCAACAAATGTGACCTTTTGTATACCGAAACAAGGGCAGCTACTATATGTCAGATTAATTCTAAACTGAATGATGAAGACTGTATGATGGACTTCATGCATCAATGGGCAAAATGGCACCACAGTACCTGTCATTCAGCATTTCCATCAAATCAAAGATGGCTGCCAAACATGGCCAAAAGAGCAAACGCCACAGGTGCTGTTCACAAAAAGGGTGACCAATTGACCCTTCGCTAAGCCCAGCCCCGCCCCGCCCCTCTTGGTTAAATTAAACACAGACTACCCCTTGCTAATCAGGAAACTCTTGAGTATGTTGTCGTGGACTGTCATTACAATTGCTTCACAGGAACCTGGTAAAATTATGCTTGTGGTGTGGCTAGCCACTCTGAATTCACTGTTAGCATGCAGTTAAAGCTACCAAGCATTTTTGGTGCTAAATGCCCTCTAATCGTATCCTGATGTCGACAGCAGATAGGATTTGTATTCATAACATGGCTAACTTGGCTAGCTAACACATTTTGAAAAAACAAGTTATATTAAGTGGCTATCTGGCTAGCTAGCATTAGCAAGGTTTGGTGGTCAATGAAACTGAGAGCTAGCTAACCAGCTGAGATACCAAACAATGTAAAAAAGTATAATTTTGGATTGGAAAAGTACTCCATTAACAGTCTCTGCTTTACAGGAATCAAAGTAGCATGTACTCCTGGTGCACTGTTAAAATATTTAGCCAATTAAACAAACATTTTTTTAAAGAAAATTATCTGTTTTTCCCACTGCCCTTACTGGCTTTCATGCAATTGAAATGTAAGCTTAAAACCTTTAAAAAAATACCACTTGGGTCACTCGACAACTTAAAAAGACAAAACTACTCAAATTTCAATAAACACTTTGAATTAACATCATACGTGATCAGTGAACCATCTTTCAAAGCCCTGCCTTCTCTTTGACTTCCCTCTCATACCCCTATCTGTCAGCCGGTTCAGTTCCTCCTACAACCACATCTCTCTCTCTGCTGGCCAGACGTGAATTACCAGTTGACCGCTGCTGTCCTGAGCCTCCACAGTGACACATATCAATAGTAATCTGACGTGTGGCAGGCGCTGGAAACAACAGTCCCCTTCGGACACATCGAGCCCTGGAACCCCGACTGGCAACACCTGCCTCACCGATGGGGACGTAAGGGGCCATGCGTCAGTCAGCTCCTTCTCTTCATACTTTCCCCTGGCCCTCCAGACACCCACCACAACACTTATTACTCCACTTCCTGGTGCTGCTAAGTGACTGGCCTGTCTGTGCCACTGTTGCCACGGCTACCACCCTGGGACCCTATCCTTATTATCCTCATTTCAGCTGTGATCATGATGCCTGGTAGGCAGCTCTCTACCTGGGGCTCCCGTTACATCCTGGCTGGCTCGCGAAACACTGATCCGACATGACATGGTGACAGAAAGCAGGGGTGAGGGGGATAAAGGAGGATGGGAGGGGACTGAAAATAAAAGAACAAGGGATGAGGAAGAAAGAGAGAGGTAGAGAGAGGGAAAGTTGGCACAGAAAACAGGGGAGAGGGGGATGGAAATAAAATAAGGAAGAAAGAGAGAGAGGGAGGTAAAGGTAGGTTGAGGTTGGCCAGCCAGGGCCCTCGTGGCGCAGGGTGTGCCCATCAACATGGGTGAGTGTTGGCCGAGAGCAGCGTGTCACAATGATGGAGGGCTTGGATCACTCACATCAGGCCTTCATCTGACTGGAAGAGATCAATCTCCAGGCCTAATACAAAAGGACACGGTAAAATATATTTCTCCGTCTCTCTTTTTCTCCCCCCTTTCTCTTGTGTCAGTTTAACTGATGAGTAACTCTCTTTGTCAGGCATCACGCTGACCACTCTCTCATTTTCACCTCTCATTTCTTCTGTCTCTTGTATTCATGTTTGACCATGGTGGTAGGGATGGATTATGCACTTACAGCTGCATGCTATTTAGACACAATGTGCTATGTTGTTATATTTTGTATGAGCACATCACATTTGATGACTTATTCAAGGGCAAAATATTACAATAATAAACATATGATGTGTTTATAGAGCAGAAATGTTCATTGAACTAGAAATAATTTGCTGAAAACCTTTCACAAAAGCTGTTGTGCATGTTTCTAGGTGGCAGAAGCTAGGTAATATACTTTAAGTAGAAACAAAATGATGTTGCATGCTGTCTGGAATTGAAGGGAAACCACACTATGACAGGGATCCTACAGAATGAAAACAGATGATGCCGCTCCAGCCAATGGCTGTGGAAGGAGAGGGAATAATAGGGTTGTGATGGTAGTGTGGATCTCCTCCCCCTGGCCTCCCGTAAGCCAGATAACTTGACTGTAACCCTACTCCTCTTGATTAACATGACACATCCCTCCTCCGTATGCAGGGAGGAGAGGGATGGAGGGATAAAGGGATGGATGATTAACTGTCTATGTGTCCCTCCCTGTGAAGAATGACTCCTCCTTCTCTCCACTTCTGCCTCACTCCCCTCTCTCTCTCTCTCTCTCTCTCTTTCTCTCTCTTAAATTCTGTCTTACCTCACTCTCTCCTGCGTCTCACCCCCTCTCATTCGCTCTCTCCTTATCTCCCCCTCCCTCTCTCCCTACCCCTGACATCCTCGGACTGTCCTCAGCCCCCTGCACATCCTCTGACAGGTAGAATAATAACTCTCGTTCATCACTGCCCACCAAAAGTCCAATAACCTAAATCTTCACTTGCCACACACCCCGGGACTCAATTACTTTATTGACATGTAATCTTCATAAGAGGAGAAATATTGAGCATGTAAGGTCAGGTGGTTATGAAGACATATTATCATATTATCTGCATGAAGGTTGCAGGGCTAGGACCTGACAAAGCTAATTATAATGGTACATGTTTCAGAGCTCACAGGGTATTATCTGCTTGGCTGCACCAGCAAGCACCAGCTGAGGTATGGAGAGGATGGAGGGGTTGAGGAGGATGAGATTTCATACCTTAATAGGAGCTGGATGTCAGCTCAGGGTATGGGAATTAATGAAGTTAAATATTATCGAGCGAACATCACAACGCTAATACCTTTGATCGGTTCATTTGTACCTTGTGGGGGCTTGGAAACTGCTTAGCCAAAATGGCTAATAGTAACAACAAAAGACAACTGTAGAACAACACAATTGATGATCTGCTGTATCAGAGAGAAACACATCTAAAATTAGATTCAAACAAACACTAGGGCGTTGCCTCTAAGCACTGCTTAAAGTTCAGTGGATATCAGCTGCTGTTTGTATATCAGTGGCTTGAGAGGTTCCTGGGCCAAGATGTCATAGTGGGTTAGCAATAGTGTGAGGCACTAAAGGAAAGGCCCGAGGTTCTGTTATCTCTCTCAAGGTTATCTTCATATCCTTCTTTCCTCTCTGCTCAGACCCACCATTAGGATCTAGAGCCTGCCTGCTACAGTACCAACGTACTTCATAGCGCTCTCCGAAAACAAAAATATAATATACAATTTTCTTCTGTGGAGGATGTCTTCTAAAAACACCCTTAAAGTAAATAGTATTTTTAAAATCCTATACCTAGTGTAAATCTAGGACTTTTAAAAATGTTAATCTACACTATGTTCTAGTGTAAGTCTAAATGAAAAAGAAATTGGTGATCATATTTTTTAAAGAGTCGATATAAGTGCCAAAACGCATTAAAAACACATGCTAGGCCAGCCCAGCCCAGAGTCATATCCCGAAGTCATCTCCATCTCAGGGTCACACTGCGTGAACAAAAGACCACCACACCGCGAGACATGCCACGTGTGTTCACTCCAATTCATCTAATTTCATGCCATTTTCCTCTTTCCACCCCCATCCGATTACCCCTGAATCAGGGTTTCCCCTGGCGCCCTCAGACGATGCCTAAATGCTAGATCAGAGAAGCTAGAGGAGGTACAATTGATCCTGTAGCTCATGGGGTTTGCAAGTTAGCACTGGTTTAATGGTGTCAAGTGGAGATAGGTTTTTTGGCCTTTCTCAGGAGGCAACCCCCTGTGAAAAGTATCCAGGCCTTCAGAAGTACTCATATCATTCCATACTTAAGTCCCTAACACCCCTAAAGTCATTATTATTTTCCTGACTTTCATTCAGTATTTGTTTTAGCAGTTACTGGTTAACATTGCTGGTAGCTTAAATCCCCACACAGTGATTTCTGAGCCATCTTAAAATGCGGCCGTTTTTACTGCTGTAGATAATGAATATGAGGTTAAAAAGTGGTGAAATGCTCCTTTAAATGCAGATCTCATCTACCAGTGAATCTATAATCAAGGTCAATCAGAAGGTTAGGTTTTGAAAAGGCATTGTATCCTTAGGTAAAGAGGTAAATTGGAAAAGCAGTCATTAGAAATCCCAGCAATCTGGAATAAATTCAATAATCTGACCTAAATGACTCAGACGTCAACCCAATCCTCTCGCAGTGACAGAACATGTCAGAAACAATCTACCAATCAAAATATGACAGTAAAATAACGTGTCTGTTCATATTAAAGTGACAGTGAAACCTGTTCCTTTCGTTTCTACCCATTTCGTCAGCGAATCATTGTGACAGATTAAAAGGTTGTACTGTTCAACTGGCCTCGCTCTCTCTTCGTTGTGGGGAAGCAGGAATGTTGATATTGGTGAGCATTATAAAATACTTGCTACTTCATCCTGTAACTCAAGCTACCTATTCTACTCCAAGACATATAATAAAATGCCAACGTCCTTTCAATGAAATAGGCTCTGATCCTCATAACCAGTTGACCTCAAGTACTTCATTTGACCAGGCCGACGAGTGCTTTGACGAGTGCTTGGTTAGTCAAATAGGACACCCCTTTGATTTGTTAAGTAGGGGAGACACGCACAAATAGGACACCCCTTTGATTTGTTAAGTAGGGGAGAAAAGCACAAATAGGACACCCCTTTGATTTGTTAAGTAGGGGAGCCAAGCACACATAGGACACCCCTTTGATTTGTTAAGTAGGGGAGCCAAGCACAAATAGAGGCGAAGATATTTAGCATTTTTAGATGATGGACCACCTCTCTTTCCAAGGCAACGGGTCCCAACGAGCATTTCATGTCGCCCCTGATGCAATGAATAATCCACATGGCAGTTAATGTGAGCTATGCTGATACTCCCACCATAGTTTGTGTTCAGACATCACAGCTTAGTGTCTGCTGATTGTATATTGAAGCCGAGCCAGTTGACAATAAATCACTGGATTCACCAGCCAGAGAGAAAAACTGTTTAGACAACGGCCCAATGGAGCTCGCTGTAATTGACAGATGAGTCAAGCTCCTTCCACCACATTAGCTCTGGAGCACTGAGACTGAGCTGGGAATGGCAGTGAGTGTGTGTGTGTTCCTGCGTGTGTGTGTGTGTCTATTCTGTCTTTAAATGAAGGTGTTGTGGCTGATGTGTCACTTATAAATGTACTCCTGCTCTTAACAACAAGCCTCTATAATCATTATTTCATGTACAGTAGCTGTGTAGCTACTAGATTAACAACGCTCCCTCCCTCTCTCAAAGCTCTGATTGTTATATGGCATGCCTCATGACTTTTATGAGTGAGCATGACAAAAATGCATGGTGATGTCCTTTATCCATTGGGGTAAGAGAAACCACCAAATTATGATTAACTGAGAGGGAGCCGATTGCATTAAAAAAGACATGCTAACCTGATTAGATTTAAGACATATTTTCATCTTGCGTTTAGTGAGTGTGATTGACAAGTAGTACTACATTAATCTAGAATTATAGAAGGTAACTCTGAATGAATTCACAGTTCATTCAAACAAAATCAGGCTACAAAAATAAAATTAGAGTTAAACATTTCAAACTCACAAACTCATGGCTGTTCACTTAGAATGTTTTATGTGATAAACAACTCTACATAAAGATTAATTGCCAATGACCTAGCTGCATGATGGCATTAATAATGCCAGTAGAGTTCACTGGTCTCTGATCCCTCTCTCCCTCCAGTGTGACCAGTGACCTAGCATCTGCTAACACATTAGAAGCTCTTCATCTGCTTCATGATGGGTAAACAGGTCCTTACAGCGGTTCACACTACACACTGAGCCATCCATTTCACACAGGAGAAACTGGAGGACCCTCCATCGATCCTGCTGTAAAAATATCCAAACCATCTGGCTAGCCTCCACTGTCATAAATTACCTTGATGGACTCCTGTGTTTCCAAACCAGGGAGAGAAAACCGCCGCAGACCTGCTCTAGCTAACTTCTGGCAGGGACTAAAAGTAATGCTGGGAAACACTAGACCACATCTCAAATGTCCCCGGTCACAGTCACAAATCACAGTGGAACATGAATAATAGTTTGACTTGCGTAAGCAATCTGCTTTCAGAGCTGGTTTCTAACAGCAATGTGGCCTATCCATTCGGGCTGATATATGCTTTGTCAATTCGCTGTCACTGAAACTGACCAGTGATACTGGGAATTGGACCAGATCCAGAAGTACCAGAGGGATGTTATTGCAGAATGGGCCAGGCCTGGGCCTAGGTTGGCAAGAACTCATGTCCTTGTCTGTCTATCTCCCTGACAGCTTCTCAGTAGACGCCCCGGTATTGGTTCACACTTATGAGTGTTGTACTTGTGTAAATAACATTTGTCCTGTCTGTAATGGTCACAGCAGATAAAGATTTAGGAGGATTGGTGTTTCAACACTGCTGAGAGTATTAAAGGAACATTTCTAAAATGTTCTACTTCATTTTCATCATCTCCAGCTCGTTTCTATGTTTTGTGTTTTGTAGTAAAAAAAAGATTGAGGAAGATAAGTGTTTCCAATGACATCATCAACCAATTAGTAGACAATTAGTAGGCAATACCAACTCATAATTGGTTAAAAATCACACAATGCACACCGATGATGTCATTGGAAACACATATCTTCCTCTATCTGTTTTACTACCAAACATAGAAACCACAGGAGGTTGATGAAAATGAAGCTGAAACATTCTGAAATGTCCCTTGAAGTCCATAAGCCAAGCAATATGCTGTGTACTGCTGTTGGGAGTGGTGCTCTATCTGTACAATGAATGGTAAAGAACATTGTACATACAGTACAGATCATTATCTTTTCGCACCAGATGAATACGGAGATCAGTAGGACTCAGATTTTTTGTTGGTGTACTTGGTTGAAATAATAACAGTTTCTTGAATCAAACATTTCATTTGATCTCTAAACTTAAGTGGCACCACCATCCACAAACTGTTATAGTATTTTAGTCAAAACAAATTCAGCACATCTTCCACTTGACTTAAACACGTCTTATTAAGATGAAATATCAAAAAGGAAAAACATTCACTTTTTATTATTCACAAAGTGAAACAAAATAAACAAATATCTTCTAAATGAAATCTTTTTTAAACGAAATCCCCAAAAATCTTGACACAAAACTTGACGGTGTCATCTTTCCACTTGCAGTTCTACCTGTATACTTTCAGCATCAGTTTTTAGAACTCAGCTCCTCAAGAGACTCCTTCGACTACATCAAACAGCAAGGTAAAAACAATAGTGTCACTGACATTTCCCCCGAACCGAGCACAAACAGAATTATTCAGAATGAGAGAGAGAGAGGAGAGTACAATCTGCAAACTGCAAGAAAATGACACTTGGTAGAAAGCAGTATTCTCAAAGCAGTTTAGAGCAGAGTTCAGCAGTTGAAACTGTCAGTGAAGTTAAGAAGGTTTTAATCTAGCCGAGCCCCAGCCTTCTGTCTAACAGAGAGAAAGAACGGCCCGTGACTTCCAGGATGTGTCCCAAATGGCACCCTATTCCCTATAGTGCCTTCAGAAAGGATTCACACCCATTGACTTTTTCCACCTTTTGTTATGTTACAAAGTGGGATTAAAATGGATTTAATTGTCATTTTTTTGTGAACGATCTACACAAAATACTCTGTAATCTCAAAGTGGAAGAAACATTCTGACATTTCACTTTGTCTAATATTAGGTTTTGGTTGAAGATCTAATAACATTAAGTATCAAAAATATGCGAAAATAGAACAAATCTGAAAGGGCGCAAATACTTTTTCCCGGCACTGTAAGTATTCAACCCCCTGAGTCAATACATGTTAGAGTCACGTTTGGTAGTGATTACAGCTGTGAGTCTTTCTGGGTAAGTCTCTTAAGAGCTTTCCACAGCTGGATTGTGCAACATTTGCCCATTCTTTTCAAAATTCTTCAAGCTCTGCCAAATTGGGTGTTGATCATTGCAAGACAACAATTTTCAGGTCTTGCCATAGATTTTCAAGCAGATTTAAGCCAAAACTGTAACTAGGCCACTCAAGAACATTAACTTACTTTTTGGTGAGCAACTCCAGTATAGATTTGGCCTTGTGTTTTTGGTTATTGTCCTGCTGAAAGGTGAATTCATCTCCCCGTGTCTGGTGGAAAGCAGACTAAAGCAGGTTTTCCTCTAGGATTTAGGGAACAAAAAGTCCTACAGTACGCCCCAAAAATGCACAAATATCATACACCCCCCCCAAAAAAATGCTACCTTCCCCTGTTATTGTAATGGTGAGAGGTTAGCATGTCTTGGGGGTATGATATTTGTGCGTCTGTAACTTTCTCACTTTCTACTCGTATTTACAATACAATTCAGGCTGTAACACAACAAAATGTGGAAAAAGGCAGGGGGTGTAAATACGTTCTGAAGGCACTGTATATCGTGCACTACTTTCGACCGGAGCCATATGGGTCCTGGTCAAAAGTAATGCACTACATAGGGACTAGGGTGCCATTTGGGACGCAACCCCAGTGTGTTCCAGTTCTCTATAATAATAACAGGGATATTCAGGGCCTGCCTCCAAAAATGAGCTCTCATCATATTTTCTCCCAGCGAGAAGAGGAGAGGACAGAGGAGTATGGTGTGTTTTGGACATGCGGTGAGGGATTTCAGGGCCCGGTTCCCCTTCGCTCTCCCTCGCTTTCCCTCATCTCATCCATCTCCATAGCTCTGCACTAATGGCTATTCATGTTGCAGAGCCAATCCACTCCTGGGAAGAATAACATCACATCATCTCCCTCTGATAAAGGCAACAGAGCCGCGCATCACAGAGGAAGAGCAGATATTCATGGCTGGCAGCTGCTCGCTGTGTGCCTGAGGCTGTAAGACACAGAACACTTGTAGGACCTAATGTAACGTATTTTCAAGTAAAAGATGTATGTTCAATTCAAAATAGAAAGGAGACAATGTCTTGAAACTGAATGAAAGACAAACCTAAATGTAATAGTTATACCAACATGATTCTCACCACACAAGAACAGACCCATGACCTATTACCTTGATCTGAGAACATGTTTACCAGTTGTTGACCTAAAGAAATGATCCTACAAGCCGACTCCAGATCATTAAAACATATTAACCTACATGAACTAGTTTTGGAAACCAAAAGCATATGGGGGTACACGGCATCACAAAGCGAACGTGATTACTACACAATATTTAGTTGGGAAAAGGAATCCTCCCTGTTCGTCCATTATATATTTTAGAGATCTAAGTGTAGCCCGGAGGTTGAAATATGCACGTGGATATAAGCAAGCATGATGGCAAGCTCTTTCTTTAAGAGAGCTCATTACATCCCTGTGTTGTGAGTTATTGGCACATTTTATATCCATATATTTAATGGTAACAAAAGACTAATTCATTATAAAACGGATCCTTAGCACCTCTTCAGCCGCACAAACTGGCAAACACCTCCAAGAATATCAAACTTGGTCCGGTGACAATTACTTGTGAACTCATATCTGGGGATTAAAGCCATATGTCTTTATATTGTCAGTGTGTCTCAGAGTGTGTAACCCATAGAAGCAACCATAGTCAACATAGTTCACTTGTCATTCTTCATATGCATTATCCAGTTACACAGAATTCTGAAAGTGTTTCGTTTGTAGGTTCTTAGAGCTCCATAGGACGAAATCCACATGGTTTCATTTATCAGCTACTTGGTTATAATAGACACAAGACAAAAAGTAGAACTACCCTGAATTGGCATGTGCTCAAGAAATATTTAACTTGGAGAGTTGGAGAGTTCCACGCAACCGACAGAGGGAAATATTTTTGGTATCTCCGATTGTTCTGGCAATTCTCACATAGAAACTTCATTGGGAGAATGGATGTTTGACATGCTTTTTACATTAGTATCACAAACCATTTACGAGAAAATCATGATGAAAGTGGCCATTTTAGGCCTTTTTTAGACCTATAAAAGCCTCCTGTAAGACCTTATGATTTGTGAACCGTACATGATACAGACAACACCTTGTTGTCATTATACTCCTTATAGTGGGCTCTTTCATATGGAGTATGTCTAGATTCTGAAATACACATACATTTATTCAACATAAAAAATATTAACATAAATATCTCAAAATTAGCCTTTTTGGTTAAGCTCATTTCTAGACATACTCCATATGATAGATCCCACTATAAGGAGTATAATGACAACAAGGTGTCTGTATCATGTATAGTTCGTGGATCATAAGGTCTTACAGGAAGGAGGCTTGTATGACTCTAAAGTTTGACATGCTTTTACATTTCTAAGTTAGAATTGCCAGAACAATCGGATATATTTTCCGCTCCCACTGGCGTGGAATCACCCGTCTGTTCCAGTGTGTGGTATTCACTTTGCCTCCATACAGTCCTTAGGGCATTCATAATACTGCACCTAATACACACAGTGCATACTGTAGGGCGTACTGTAAACCTACAGCACGTGTACACCTTGCAATAGACATACACAGGGGATTGACTTGACTTCAGCACTGTTCCTCCTGGGGGAGCATAGGTCATCCACAAACTTCCTCCACTTCTTGTGGAATGCAAGTGGACTTGGAAGAGTTAAACTCTCTATGCTTTTATCCATATTTCCCATTTGAACAACAGATTTGGTTCTGTTACGGTGGCGGCCAGCATTGGTCTTTAAGTTTAAGAATGATGTTTATCAGGGGAGAAGCGGTCCTGCTACAATCATTATGAGACGCAGGTAAATGTCTCTGAGAGCACGTACAGAACCTTTAATAGGGTCTGGCAGGAGTGTTCTGCCTTCCCTCACTGGAGGTTTATGGCAAACATTTCCATACTCAAGGCTATGCCAAAGATAAAGGGAATATTATCAACTGAGGGACAGGTGTGTTTTTTTTAAGGTAGATTTGCTTAAAAGGTTGTGAAACAAACATCAAATAGAAAGTTAGCCATTTATTTCTTTTGAGGCAAGGTGATGATAGAGACAAACATGTTGTATCAAGGACTTTACCACACAGTCTAAATAACCTAGGATTAATCATTAGTGAGCTAATTTGAAAGTTAATTTTGTGGTAAATAGACTGACTTCATGACAGCCTATTCACACTCAAACTAATGCCTGTATTTTAACAATGTTAGTTATGCTGTCATCATCCTTTGCTTGAGAAGCAAAGATGGAGTTGGTCTTTTATCTAAATCATAGTCTCGTTCCATAAGCTCTAACAACAAAAATGTCAAAAACAATGATAATGTCCCAGGGCCCCTCTTCATAATGACTAATCCATCCTCAACAATATCAGTTTATCAAGCATTAGTCATCCCATCCAGCTGTCTGATAATGGAGGGAGAGAGAGGTGGAGGGAAGGAGGGAGGGATAGCTACCAGCCGGTGTATTAGTCATCCCATCCAGCTGTCTGATAATGGAGGGAGAGAGGGGTGGAGGGAAGGAGGGAGGGATAGCTACCAGCCGGTGTATACCTCTCTAGGACTTGCTGAGCTGGAATATACAGTACTTATCCCTCCCCCTTTCTCTCTATGTCCCCTATTTCCATCTTTCTCTTCCCTCTCCCACCTCTCCCTTTCCACCCCCTTACCGCCCTCTATCTTACCCATCTTTCTCTCTCTTTCTGTCCTTCCCCCTTCCTCCCTCCCCCTCTCACTCAGTACTTCTCATCCAGAGCTCTGTCATCAGGCCTCTCCCCTGTCTCTCCAGCACGGCCTGACAGCCCATTCCTCATCATTTCCCCATTTTGGCAAAACCCAACTCTCCCCCTAATGGTTCTGCTGCTCTGAACGCTTCCAGATGTTTGTGTATTTGTTGTGCTTCGACTGTAAAACACTTTACTCTTAGTTTGGATGCGTTCCCGTTTCCCCCCCGTATTGGTGGTGAGGGAGTGTGTGTGTGTGTGTGTGTGTTTGTGAGCGTGCACGAGTTTATTGAGAACTGTATATCTACAGATCGCCCCATCGTGTAAAAAAGTGAACTGTACAGCAAGCGTGAGAATTCCCATGGGTGTCGTCAGTGTGTGTGTGAGCATGTGTGTCTGAGTAAGTGAGGGGGTTTGAAGGCTTTGAAGCCTTGTTTTCCTCCAGGGGTTTTAATAGCAGTTGTGTACCATTTAAAATACATACATACTAAGCAGCTGGAAGCAGTCCCAGAATGAAAGCATTGAGCTAGGCTTCATGGCTCATGGCATTTCTCTTTGTTTATTCTCTGTTTACTTAGCAGTCTATACACTGGGATCCCTTTCATTTAGGCCTGTCACTTGTGAAGGATGGACCACATCAAACAGTCTGATCCATTAAAGAGCAGTGGCTGATGCCTGAGAAATATATTAGCCTAAATATGTAGATAATTGTAACTATCACCCGGAAGTAAAACAGTGTATTTCAACTGTAGAGTGCAGTACAGAAATATATATATATTACATGGGTAGCATCATAAGGGCTTGTTGTTGGCTGAGAGAAAGTCAAGAGTGTGCAAAGCTGTCATCAAGGCAAAGGGTGGCTACTTTGAAGAATCTCAAATATAACATATATTATTTGTTTATCACTCTTTTGGCTACTACATGATTCCATATGTGTTATTTCACAGATTTGATGTCTTCACTATTATTCTACAATGTAAAAAATGGTAAAATAAAGAAAAACCCTGGAATGAGTAGGTGTGTCCAAACTTTTGACTGCTACTGTACATGTTTTAAGCCTACTGCACTAAGGTCTATCGCAGAAACCATCTCTGAGAACATGATATCGTCAGATAATGAAATGTTGTTGTTAGACCATCACACACATTATGTTTGACAGGTTTTAATTACAACTCAGCCTTGATTCGTTATTAACTACAGTACGCCATTATGGAGTAATGCTCCATTCAAACTCTTTAGGTATTTATTATTAGGTACTTTAACATCTCAGTTATTTGTCCATTTTAGGTATGTTGCGAGGACAAACTTTAGTCTGAGGCCTCTCTTTGGGAGATCAAATCCACAATGTTTTTAGAAGTGTCTTGTACCCTGATTGTGAGAGTCATTTTGAAACAGTGCTCTGCTCCGTACTAGAGGTGTCGTCGGGAAGAGTACTTTGAATCTCCGACTGCCAGCCTGGCAGACAGCTAAAACCAGAGCTGACAGCAGAGGAGGATCCTAAGGTCTCTAGTGGTGACTCTGCTCCCTAGGCCTCCAGACCTGTCACTACTCCACTCTGTGTCACCCTGGCCTGCTCCAAGACACATCACAGTCTCCCCTTCTTTTTCTCCCTGTCCTACCCTCTTGTTTTTAGTCGCTAGCTTGCTTGCCCTCTCCTCCTTCATTGCTCACTCTCCTCTATCTTCCGCTATTATGTTTCCAAATCTTTTTCTTCTTTCTTTCTTTCTTTCTTTCTTTCTTTCTTTCTTTCTTTCTTTCTTTCTTTCTTTCTTTCTTTCTTTCTTTCTTTCTTTCTTTCTTTCTTTCTTTCTTTCTTTCTTTCTTTCTTTCTTTCTTTCTTTCTTTCTTTCTTTCTTTCTTTCTTTCTTTCTTTCTTTCTTTCTTTCTTTCTTTCTTTCTTTCTTTCTTTCTTTCTTTCTTTCTTTCTTAGTCTTTCTTTCTTTCTTTTTTTCTATATTTCTTTCTTTCTGTGTCGCTCTCTTTCCTCCCACCATCTCCCTCCCTCCACACTCTTCTTCCCTTGTCGCCTCTCTTTTCGTCTTGTCCATGGCTGACTCCTCCACACAGCCACCCCCAGACAGGGGCTTTTCCTGGAGCAGTATCCCCACTCTCCACCCCTCTCCCCCTGGGCACTGACCTGCCAGCTCTGGCCCCTCCCTAGAGCTCCAGACTGCAGTAATTACTAGTGGCACCTGGGCTCTGGGGCTCCTATACAGGTGTGTGTGTGTGTGTGTGTGTGTGTGTGTGTGTGTGTGTGTGTGTGTGTGTGTGTGTGTGTGTGGAGAGGCTCTCTCTGCAGCAGACAGGGGGCTGTCAGACTTCCTAGCTACATCCCACCAACTAGGGCCATGTAGGGGCTAACACAAACAGACATCCCTGCTCCACGGTTCATCAAACCACACCTAAATATAACTGATACAAATATATGGTGATTCATTCAAAGGGATAATGAACTTTATCAGCAACATGTAATGATAATATTATAGTATTATGACAATGATCGTAAACCATACTAAAATCTCTACAGTGATAACGACGTTAGTGTACCAGTTTTGTTAACAGTTTCTACTGAAACGTCCTCATCTCACAGTGCAAGTACGTAGAAGGTAAGAACGCACAGAAAGTTATCGTGATTGCTCCCCCACATTTAGTTCATCCGGTATGTTTAAAAAGCATAGAGAAGTAAGTGGGCTGCAGTGCTGAAGGCGGACTGAGGCGGGGGGCATAAAGAGGAGGTGAAGCTTGAAGATGAGGGCAGTGTTATCTAAGGCTGCAGCGCTCGCATCATAAACATAACAAACGGTGACTGTCACCACACCACAGCCCAGATCTAAGAGGGAGGGAGAAATATCTCACATGTCAGATCCCCTCACCTTTTAATGGACTATTCCCTGGCCGGCCTGATGTTGACAAAGCACAGGGTCTCTCCGCTTGTGTCCCAAATGGCACCCTAGTCCCTATGGGCCCTGGTCAAACGTAGTGCACTATAAAAGGAATAGGGTGCCATTTGGGACTGTCTCTGTCCCTCTTCCTACATCACATGGAAAGCTGCTGGTCAGCCACTGTGAAATAGATCTGTCCTTGGCACTGGACTGGAGGAGGGTTGTGTGTGAATACGTGTGTGTGTGTGTGTGTGCATGTGCGGTGTGTGCGACCCCATGTGTGTGAGGTGCTCAATGTTGACCTCTTGAGCTGGCTGCCATGGCGTCGGGCGCATCACAGCGGCAGTGTTTTGCATGGCGGAGACAAAGAGCATGATGAATGTCTCATGTTTAAACCTGCTGCCCTGCTGTGTGGTCCGGTAAAATGGCCTCAGGGCCACTCACACAACATCGCTACAGACACAAAGAACCGGTCACCTTTTCTTTCTACTACAAGCCTTGCCAGCATAGTGACTGCCTTACTGCAGCTAGGAGAGAGACAAGCAACACAGAGGAATGTACCAGTGCATTTAGTTAAGAATATAATACCATTCAACACAATAGAATATATAATAATTTACAGTAAGAAAGATGCATATAAAATGTATGCATTTGATATTAATGCAACTGTGTAACAAATGCTTCTCATTAATATATTATAATACATATATTTTCTGCTAAAACTGGGTCAACTTTAGAAATACATTAGTCTATGATGATGAGAAAAATGTGTGTTTGATCTATACTGTACAGAGGTATGCATATGAAAGAATGTCATCTGTTTCACACATTATTAGATCAGAATAAGGTCTAAACAATGACTGGCGTCAACATATCATCATTGATGGTTCACATATACACACCCTCACATCAGAATCAAAATCAGAACCAAAACCTAGATACATTTCAGGATCTCTCAACTACTCAAAGACATGAGCTGAGGGAAAACTGACCACTATTATGATCCCAGATGAATCTCAAGTCCACTATTCTCTCACTACAGTTAATCAATAAGAAGAAAAACATGCATGTTCATATATATTATCAAAGATGGTTCTCTTTAAGGAACCCATAAAGACAATGGCCATTATTTTCTTTCTATTTATTTTACTTAACCTTTATTTAACTAGGCAAGTCAGTTAAGAACAAATTCTTATTTACAATGATTGCCAACCCCGGCCGACGCTGGACCAATTGTGCGCCGCCCTATGGGACTCCAAATCACAGCCGGATGTGATGCAGCCTGGATTCAAACCAGGTATTGCAGTGACACCTCTTGCACTGAGATGCAGTGTTTTAGACCGCTGTGCCACTCAGGAGCCTGGATTTATTGTGAATATGTTGTTCATATTGTGTTCAGCTATCTTAATCTCTGATATGTCTGATGAGTGTGTGTATCAGAGAGTGGGGATGTGAGATGGTTGGTTTTATAAATTTGATGTACACGTTTATTGTGTATATATATAATATACCAGATAAAAGTTTGGACACACCTACTCATTCCAGGGTTTTTCGTTATTTTTTACTATTATCTACATTGTAGAACACTAGTGAAGACATTAAAACTATTAAAAACACAAATGGAATCATGTAGTAACCAAAAAAAGTGTTAAACAAATCAAAATATATTTTATATTTAAGATTCTTCAAAGTTGCCACCCTTTGCCTTGATGACAGCTTTGCACACTCTTGGTATTCAGTCAACCAGCTTCATGAGGTAGTCACCTGGAATGCATTTCTATTAACAGGTGTGCCTTCTTAAAAGTTCATTTGTGGAAATTATTTCCTTCTTAATCCGTTTGAGCCAAACAATTATGTTATGACAAGGCAGGGGGTATAAAGAAGATAACCCTATTTGGTAAAAGACCAAGTCCATATTATGGCAAGAACAGCTAAAATAAGCAAAGACAAATGACAGTCTATCATTACTTTAAGACACGAAGGTCAGTCAATCTGGAACATTTTGAAAACTTCAAGTTTCTTCAAGTGCAGTCGCAAAAACCATCAAGGGCTATGATTAAACTGGCTTTCATGAGGACCGCCACAGGAAAGGAAGACCCAGAGTTACCTCTGCTGCAGAGGAGAAGTTAATTAGAGTTACCAGCATCAGAAATTTCAGCCCAAATAAATGCTTCACAGAGTTCAAGTAATAGACACATCTCAACATCAACTGTTCATCAAATTGTCGAATTTATGCAAAGAAACTACTGCTAATGGACACCAATAATAAGAGACTTGCTTGGGCAAGCAATGGACATTAGACCGGTGGAAATCTGTCCTTTTGTCTGAAAATGTGACATTTTTTATTCCAACCACAGTGTCTTTGTGGGATGCAGAGTCGGTGAACGGATGATCTCTGCATGTGTGGTTTCCACCGTGAAGCATGGAGGAGGAGGTGTGGGGGTGCTTTGTTGGTGATACTGTCTGTGATTTATTTAGAATTCAAGGCAAGCTTAACTAGCATGGCTACCACAGCATTCTGCAGAGATACGCCATCCCATCTGGTTTGTGCTTAGTGGGACTATCATTTGTTTTTCAACAGAACAATGACCCAACACACCTCCAGGCTGTGCAAGGGCTATTTGACCAAGAAGGAGAGTGATGGAGTGCTGCATCAGATGACCTGGCCAGATGAATCACCCAACGTCAACACAATTGAGATAGTTTGATTTGATTTGTTTAACACTTTTTTGGTTGCTACATTATTCCATATGTGTTATTTTATAGTTTTGATGTTATTCTACAATGTAGAAAATAGTAACAATATAGAAAAACCCTTAAATGAGTATATATATATATATATATATATATATATATATATATATATATATATATATATATATACCCACATTGTATATGCCCCCTCTAATAAATCTGATGTGAGTGAGGACTAGAGAGGGCTCATAAGGAAGTGTAATCTTTACCTTTGTGGTTCTTGCCGTCTCTAGAGCCTCTGGGTAGAGGGGTGTAGGGCATAAAGGAACACTCAGACCTGGGGTCACCTGGGGCCTGGGGAAACGAAACACACACACTTTACTATTTAGCGTGTAAAAGAAAAAACATGTCCTCAGCTATCAAACAAATTAATTGATAGAAAGAGAGAAAGAGATGCAGAGAGTGAGAGAGAGAAAGGAGAGAGAAAAAGGGAGAGATGCAGAAGTAGAGAAGGGTTGAGCGGTTTCATTGCCGTGACTGATTGTCCGAGTGCCATAAATTCTATTGAAGCGAGACAGGAAATGTTGGAGCTCCATTCCTGTTTTATCGCAGATGGAGGGAAGGAGCGCTGGGCCAGGGCAGGTTTCATTACTTTCTTATGGAGAGGTAGGCGCTATGACCCTGGCTTTGATGGTTTGTCCCCCTCCTGGCCTGTTAGAGGGGGTCTATATGGGGGAAGGCCTCATGACTACTGAGCCATGACCTGCTGTAGGGGTCAAACCAAGGGCAGACACCACACACTATGAACCACAGCCCCTCTAACCCTAGCCCTAACTAACACACTACTACTGCTATCTGACTACACACCAACAGGTGGCATGACACCACCACTCTGACTCTCCAACGTTCTCTGCTACTGGCTTTCAGGTTTCAGACTTACATCCACTGTTTCTTGAGATCTCAGCTCTTTTACACTAGGTGTGCTCTTGGAAAGACTGTGTAACTCAGTGTGATGTAGGTCTATGTGGTGACCAGGGTTGGGGAGTAACGGATTACACACAAAAAAGGTAAATGTAATCCGTTACGTTACCAGCAAAAATATGGTAATCAGATTACAGACGGTTTTGAAAAAGTAGATAAATACTTTGAGGATTACGTTTAAATTCAGAAAGGATTTTTGCTTTTAACCAAAACAGAGTTGGGCGGCTCTGTTTTAAACAGCGGCATATTATCAAGATATCAAAGTGTCACCAACAAACAGTAGGCCTATAGCAAATGCAGCATATGACATTCATTTTTCACGTGTAAATATCACTTTTCAGTCGTGCTCAAAGCATGCCATTCCATGAGCGCAGCATTTATTTTTCAAATTGAATCAATGAGCCCAATCAGTCCTCCATGACAACCACATCATAAACCACAGAGTAAGGCTGGCTAATAAGTCCGTAGTTTTGGGGTCCTGCTCAGGTAAAACATTATGGCTAATCTATACTTCCATATTTCCAAGAGTTCTATTCTTGAAGATCAAGGCCTATAACATTTATTGGAATGACTGGAATTCTGATAGACTTTGGTTTTTAATGTAAAGATATAATTTAATCGTGTTATTATACGTAGTAGAAAGCGATGGCCTACATATCCAACCCATAAGGTAAAATATAACATCCATATATGGCCAGCTACGTAAAGTTTAACATTGATTTATCCTGCAAGTGATATCGTTCAATTGGTAACATACATTTGTGTCTTCTTCTAATGCCTCTTAAGGGGAAAGTGATCTAGAAGTAACTGAATGTAATCAGATTACATTACTGAGTTTGGGTAACCCAAAAATACTGATTACAAATTTGAACAGGTAACTAGGAACTGTAACGGATTGCATTTACAAAGTAACCTACCCAACCCTGTGGTGACAGTCTACATTTCCCAACTGTACCTACTGAAAATACATTGGTTGGTTGCACGTTCAATTTACTGCCAAGAACAGAACGGCCACCAGCAAGGCCCAGAGTTTAGACAATACAAACTATACTGATATTAAGAGTGAGTGTGTTTGAACAGGTCAAAAGTGTTTATTTGTTTTTCTTCTTTTGGTGCGAAAGACCTAAACATCCTGTTTTATTTGTCTTCTGTTCCCTGGACTTTTAGCTGTTTCAACAGGCAGTTTATCTTGACATGTTGCTATCTGATGCCTTTGCAGAAATACCCGCTTTCCTCTCCTGCAGGAAGGAATTCACTGGGCTTTTAATCATAGCAAAACACCAAAGTGACAAATACATATTAGAGATGGTTTAGTGCTGCTATTTCTCCCCTTGTGTGGTTGTTTCACTAGTCTACAGCCCCCACGCACAACCTTGAGAAACAAGAGAGGTGGACAACGCTAAATGAAAACATATTCTTCAATGGCGGTATAAATTGAAAATGATCCCATAATGTGCTTTCAGATAGGATCTCTGAAGGACATTACAGTACATAGGCTGGCTTGGGCTGGTGAGCACATGCTTTATATATTACTAGAAGAAGAGTTCCAGACAAAATGATATCTACGAGTTCTGGGTGCAATAACCTACTGGTAGATGAGCGAATTAGAATGACAATATCACAAAATATCCTGTCCACATAATACTTCAAACTTCACTTCGAGGTCAGTTTTTTGGTTGTTATAGCTATTTAAGGTATTTTTTTTTTACAGTACTATATCTTACAACCAGTGATGTAGTTAGTAAACACTGGTCACCGTCCGCCGCGAGTAAAGTAAGTCCTTATATTATCAATCCTTTTTTCCAAAATAGGTAGGTAAGGTGGTATTCTACTATACCATATCTAACAACTATTTCAGGTAGTATTCTACGTACCATATCTAACAACTATTTCAGGTAGTATTCTACTGTACCATATCTAACAACTATTTCAGGTAGTATTCTACTGTACCATATCTAACAACTACTTCAGGTAGTATTCTACTGTACCATATCTAACAACTATTTCAGGTAGTATTCTACTGTACCATATCTAACAACTACTTCAGGTAGTATTTAAACAGTACTGGAGGTCTGCCTTTCCTCTTCAATGTGTCAGCAGTGTCCTAACATCCCCCAGTCATTGGGCTCTGACTACATAATAGGTCTGTGTCTTAGACATAGAATTACAACCAATAGAACAATGAACCATTGATTTGAATAGGACTGAATAAGAGTGAATGTGAATGTCTGTTCTACCCAGTTCTGATTCTATGGCCTGAGAGGCAGCCCATTGAGCCCCAGAGCGACCTGCCTGTCTGGTTTATTTCCTGTCCTGCCTGAGAGATCACAGACTCTGGCCCTCCCCTGTTCCTCCCCTGGCCCCACAAAGACCCTCCTAATCCTGCTGCTTGTCCACAATTAATCTTCCCACCAGCCACGTTATTACCAGCACCACCCACAGACTGCGAGGGGCGGGGGGGGTAGTGGTTGGATAGGAAGCAATGTTCTGGGGTCGCTCCTCCTTACGGGTCGGCAGGGACGTCAATCAGTCGCTGCCCCCAAAACTGGCCCGCTGTCAACATCAGAGCGTTGCCTTGATCCCCTCCCACCATGCCACGTCAACTGATCAAACACCCCCATCTTCCCCTCCCTCCCTATCCACAACACCACCCCACCCGTAGAACATTAATCAGACAGTTCTCCCTCTTACCCACCCTCCCCACTACTCCCCCCGCTTCTCCCCATTCACTTTACTCTATGACCCGTACAGGGGATGAGAAAGCTGCTTGGCCTCTGATGATGGGAGTCCCAACTTCAGGGAGGACTAGATCTGAAACACAGCTGTTATCAGGTCCCTCTCTCTCTCTCTATTCATCTATGTCCTATATCTCTTCCTTGTTACCACTTTCTCTCCCTCTCTCGTTTTCTGTGCTTCTTTACCCCCCCGTTCTCTAGCTCTCTAGCCTTCTCTCCTTCCCCCTCTCCCTCCCTCTGTCTTTAAAAGGGCTGGCCGACCAGGCCAGTCTTTGATCACAAGCCTTAAGATTTTACACAAACGTAATCAAAAGCCAAGGGTTGGCTCATACTGTAGGCCCACTGGACTCATTCATTTAGTAGGGTCACTGCTCAGTGCTCACAGATGCTTAAGACATTTACCCTGACGACCAGACCACGGTCTTCATTTATTTAAAATAGAAACGAATGGCAGACGTTTAAAATGACATCTATCCATTACATGTTTTTGAATGTGTTTTGACTTGATAGTCCCTGTTAGCTACATTGAGAGTAGGTCTTCATCGGCCCATGGCAAACTGGAATAATAAAATGCGGCGTATTTAGATCATAAATGAGCTTCAAAGAAATGAGAAACTGATGGATTGAAGAGGGCCTGAGATCACATCAATAACCGCTAAAAGCAAACATACTTAATGTTCAAAACATACTCTGAGAGGCGGACTGTGGACTACAAGTAATTATAGCCGCCCCCCCCTTCTCCCTCTTTTTCTCTCTCTCTCTGTCTCTCTCTCTCTCGTTGTTCCTGCACTGAGCAGATGGGGGTGCTGCAGTGTCATCTATTTAAGAGCGTCCCTTCTCTCTCTCCCTCCCTCTCTGTGCTGGCCGGAGTAGTATGCTCATCAAGCTAAGTATTGTTTTAATTTGCCGGGCCAGAGGCATATGCTGAGTGTTCACATCATTATAGTCTCTGTGCTGTGTGAGTTATCAACACAGCTTATAATAATACAGGCTGGGGAGAAGGAAAGCAGAATTCACTCTGATAAAGGAGAGCGAGGGAGAAAGACAGAGAGAGGGAGGGAGAGAGAGAGAGGAATAAGCGAGGGAAACGAGAGAAAGTGAGGGATGAGAGAGAGAAAGAGAGAGGGGGAGGAGAGAGAAAGAGCGAGAGAGAGAGAAAGAGAGAAAGAGGGAGTGATAAAGAGAGAGAGGGAGTGATAGAGAGAGAGGGGAGGTAGGGAGAAAGAGTGAGAGAGAGAGAGAGAGAGAGAGAGCGAGTGAAAGAGGGAGTGATAGAGAGAGAGGGGAGTTAGGGAGACAGAGGAAGCTCTGTTAAATGTCATAATGAAAGATGACTCCCATACAGGATTATACATCACACCAGTACTGTCTGTCTTCTCTCTTATACTGTTTCATACGAATAAATGCTGATAAACCTTGAGGCAATAATGATTATTGCTTCTAACAGATCACCATGAGAGAGAACGGGAAGATGAGGGCATGTAGAGTATTTTATGAATATACCTCAGACCCAACATTGTGACACCCCTTGCCTATACCAGTCTCAGCTTCCTTCTGAGAAGTCTGTGGAGATAAAGTATTTCTCAGATAGGCAGAGCCAAAACCCTACAGTATATACGGAATACAGTTCAGAGAGTATGGCTAACTCTGTTCAAGGTTAAGCTATCAGTCCCAAATGTTTCATGGGGATTTTGGTCAAACATAGTGCACTACAAATACTAAAGTGTCCATTGAGACTAAGGCCGATCTCTGGATGGAGTGCCCTGTTGGTAAGGACTCATCCCGCCCCGTCGCTTCCTCCCTCCCTCCCTCCCTACTTCTCGCCTCACCTCAACCTCCCTAGTTGAGACTGAGCAGCAATACAATCTAATAAGGGCTACGTCGTACAGGCCCAGCGGTGTAAACACCAGCTCCCTTTTTTATCTCCCTCTCCATCTGGACAAGCAGACAAAGTGCTAAAAGGAAATAAATAGGTCCTGACAGCCACATCAAAGGGTTCAGCCGACGGCTTACTGCTACTTAGGGCACAGGAATGCTGTTGCTAAGCATCAGACCACAACCTATCAGGGCCCAAGGAGTACACGGAGGGGCCAAGGACTGGGCCTTGCAGAGTAGAGAGGGAGATGGGGATGGGGGGGAGAAAGAAAGAAAGAGGGAGAGAGAGCGATGGGGGAAAAGAGGGAAGAAAAAGAGGAGGGGAAGGAGGGAGGGAAGAGGGAGAATAAACTGACAGTGATGGGAGGCTAGGGACTCTAGGAGGTTTTTGTGGCTTAAAGCAATTGTTAGAAGAAACAAGCTTTCTGTTTTGTTTTCTCTTGACACCATTTCTGCTGTTTGCGCTTGTAAAAGACATGTATAAAAATGTCTTTTGAAATGTTTTCTCTTTGGGTCTATATCAAAAATATTTATTTTGTGTGTGAACGTGGAACTTTCTTTCTCGTCTCTCCTTTAGCTCTTGCACTGCTTTCTTATGATTTTAAAGATCAGAGGAGACAGAAGTTGTACACTTATTTGAGTCAACAGTTAATGCTGGACTGACACATTTTTCATACTTCTTTAATGTCATTTTGTGCTTCATACCTCTGATGTTCAGGGTTATGAACATAAAAACACGTAAACATCCTGGAAAACAGAGATACAAAACAAGTAGAAAATGATAGAGAGACATTGACTAACAATAACTTACTAACAGTCGCGGTTAACGACGGCAAAAGAATACACAATGTCGTAATTAAGACACAAAGCCATTCTCTTATTCAAAGTTAAACTCCAGTTTAAACATCACGAGTAGCAAAGTTGACTACGTACCACTTAGATTATTTTAAGAGGTACATTTAAGAGCCAAAAACAAATGATAAGTGCGTGTTTTTCGACAATGAAAAACTAGCAACAAAGTGCCTAGCAACAAAACAAATTGAAGTCAAATCTTGAAACAGTTGTTTGAAACACATTTCTGCATGTAGTATTAGTTCAGCACTGTATCGACCACACCTAGGAGAGAAAGTACTTCTAATGAAACACATTTCTGCATGTAGTATTAGTTCAGCACTGTATCGACCACACCTAGGAGAGAAAGTACTTCTAATGAAACACATTTCTGCATGTAGTATTAGTTCAGCACTGTATCGACCACACCTAGGAGAGAAAGTACTTCTAATGAAACACATTTCTGCATGTAGTATTAGTTCAGAACTGTATCGACCACACCTAGGAGAGAAAGTACTTCTAATGAAACACATTTCTGCATGTAGTATTAGTTCAGCACTGTATCGACCACACCTAGGAGAGAAAGTACTTCTAATGAAACACATTTCTGCATGTAGTATTAGTTCAGCACTGTATCGACCACACCTAGGAGAGAAAGTACTTCTAATGAAACACATTTCTGCATGTAGTATTAGTTCAGCACTGTATCGACCACACCTAGGAGAGAAAGTACTTCTAATGAAACACTTTTATACCGTTGACCTTGATAATTGTGTATCAGATACGCATGCAAAAAACATGATGTGTTTTAAATTACTTTTGTGTGTGTAAAATGTATTAACTCTGTTTTCTTGTGGTGGGGGGTAACATTTGATGTGATGATGCCATACACAACACACAACAACCTAACGTTGTTAGGGCGTTCCATTAATGATTCACCAGTTTTACACCAATGAACTGGCTCAGAGTAAACGGATCACTGATCACAAGACCAGCAACTCGTTGGGCTTGTTTCGCTCGGAGCGGAAAGTGAAGGGTACAGCACTAGCAGAACCTACAACCTTGTGTCACCTCTCTATGTACAGCTCAGTGCTAAACAAGCAATGGATGGGTCACACGCACGCACGCACGCAGCTCAGTGTTAAACAAGCAAAGGTCGTCTCACTACAGGAAGTTAAATCGCCCGTATCAACAACCCTTAGATGCTAATAGGTCTAGGTTTGTTTTTAGGGTTGAATTTTAAAAAGCTGCTCAGTCCGACCTTTTGATTTGAATGCCTCTCAGAATAAGCGAGAGTAATTTAAAGTAAAGCGGAAACATGCGGTTGTATTGTAGTGAAGGAACTCCGGTATAAGGCTTAGTACACGCTTCAGGCTGTTTCTTATTCGGCAAGGCTATGACCTTTCCACTGCTGGGCTGACTCTGACTCTGTATACTATCTACCATGTCCATAACCATTAAGATTATACAGGATAAGTCTAACAAAATATATTAGTAACATATTAGTGGTGTTGCATCCAATGGGGGTCTGGTAAGAAAAAGGTTATCCAGCAGCTCGGCCTGTAACAGTCTTAATGTATGGTGATCACTGATGCAAGCTGGGAATAGTTACTCCCTACAGTTTATCATGCTGTTGGAAAGTGCAGAGATGTTTGAATGAGATACAAGTATGTAACGTCAATAGAAAATGACAGCCATTACACTGTGAGTCATTGTATAGTGTACTGTACAGACTTGTTTGTTTTCTTTAGAGAGTTGACCTCTACTAGCATTGAATTTGTCCACAAGATTCAAGGACAATTGTCATGCCATTTCCTCCCTAGCATCTTGTTGGAACAGAAATGTCTTCAATCACTTGAGATCCCCCCCCACACACACACACACACACACACACGGAGAGAGACTCAGAAGTGTGACATATCATGAGGCTTTCGGTAGCGATTAGGGGCTGTAGCTAACGTGAGAGCTGTTTTCCACTACAGAGTGTGTGCTGCCTGGTTGCCTGGATGGCTGGATGGGTAGGATGTTTAATAATTGAAGACTCAGGGAGCGTGCCTGTCACACAGCCTTGTCTGGAATGTTTCCTATGCAATTAGACGGCGGGAGACATTTGAAGACGACCCACCAAAAAGTGACATGTGGAACTTAAAGGAAATTAGCTCTTCACACGAGTGAAATGTGAAGGTTACTTAGCAATGCTTAACTCAGAGATGTAGCTGTGTGAGTTTGTGTGTGTTTGACTGAGGCCCGGTCTATGAAGACTGCTATTTTCTTTACTTTCAGCCGAGCTTCAGTCAAGGGAGATCACAGAGGGAATGAAAACTAATTTTGACTTGGGGCGTACAGAGAGAGAGAGAGAGAGAGACAGAGACTGAGAGCGAGAGAGAGAGAGGGAGAGGGGGAGAGGGAGAGAAAATCTGAAATGTGTCGAAATAATGAGATCTCTTGATGTTTTCTGGGAAGATATGGGATGATGCCGACAGATGTGCTCCTCGCATTTACAAAAGGACACAAACACACACGGACAGAAAATATACACCAACAGCCACACATACATTCCTATCCCCAGAACACACACTGTAGGCCAACAGCACAGTATTGCACATATGGGTACAATACAAATACTGAATACACATACATAAATCTACATGTATATTATACTGTGTAAACACACCTCATTCTGTCACAGACACACACTACTTTACATAGGCTAAACACAATACTAATCAATTAGTTTTGTTTATTGGAACGATCGGAAATCATGGAAAAAACAAATAATGTTTTCTTTTGTCATAATTCCCAGGCTACTTGGCCCAAGTCAGAATGACCTTCCCTTCCCCAAGCCATTTCTCCTGCATCTTTTAACCTCCAGGCTGCAATGATGACAGCGTTATCTCCACAACATATCATAACTCACAGCCCAACAAGCAACACACATCCTCCTCTTCCAGGGTGGGACGGACGGACAGACAGATCCCGGCCTGCAAGACATTGCACCATGTCATCTTTTATGGCGCAGAGAAAGTAGTGCCCAACACAGTCTAATTACAACATGCCTAGTCCATTCACCTCCAAGATAGACAGATGGACAGACTTGCGGGCGGATGGACAGACAGACCGACCAGAGGCCCACTAACAATGCGTGAAATATAGAGCCCTTCCTATATCTACAGTGGCTATGTTGTTATCTGGTGGTCCGTGTCGTCTTCTTGTTGTTTTTCTAAAAGCTGCGAGGGAGAGAAAGCAGAGGGCCTACCCTCTTCGAAAAAAGGTTATGGATCGAACCAAAAAGGGTGCCATATATGAAGCAAGCAATAGAACCCTTTTTAGTTCTATCCAGAACCATTTTTAGTTCTATCCAGAAACCTTTTTAGTTCTATCCAGAACCCTTTTTAGTTCTATCCAGAACCCTTTTTGGTTCTATCCAGAACCCTTTTTAGTTCTATCTAGAACCCTGTTTGGTTCTATCCAGAACCCTTTTTAGTTCTATCCAGAACCCTGTTTGGTTCTATCCAGAACCCTTTTTAGTTCTATCCAGAACCCTGTTTGGTTCTATCCAGAACCCTTTTTAGTTCTATCCAGAACCCTGTTTGGTTCTATCCAGAACCCTTTTTAGTTATATCCAGAACCCTGTTTGGTTCTATCCATAACCCTGTTTGGTTCTATCCAGAACCCTTTTTTTTTGTACGCCACCCTGCAGCTCCCATTATGATTTTGTATTTAGTAGTTTAGCAGATGCTCTTATCCAGAGAATTTAGGGTTAAGTGCCTTGCTCAAGGGCACATCAACAGATTTTTCACCTAGTCTGCTCTGGGATTCAAACCAGTGACCTTTTGGTTTCTGGCACAACATCCTTAACCGCTAGGCTACCTGCCACTTCTCCCTCCCTCCCTCGCACCTCTACCTTGCCCTCTACCTCGCCCCCTCCCTCCCTCGCACCTCTACCTCGCCCTCCCTACAGAAGGACTTATGAAGGTGAGTGTCTGCGTGACAGGCGGAGAATAAAAGAGACAAACCCAGGGATAAAAATTAAATCAAAAGTAGCTGTCTCGACCAGTAATTGCGCTGCTTTGCTGAGCATGCTATATATATATATATAAAGGTGATTTACTGTCCGCCTTGCCACCACAAATCAGGAGACCCTCGCGGAGAAACACTTGTGCTATGAAATTGTTTAATCTCATCAAGTTCTGCTTTCACAGCAGGCCATAAATCACAAAGTCTTTGTTATCATAGACCTCCATGAGCGCCTGTGAGGCAGGCAATGGATCGTGGGTATATATAATCTTGACTGAGCAAACAGCCGGGGTCTGAGGAGAGAGAGGAGCAGGGAGGGCTGAAATACTTTCCTACTAGCCGTGGAGGTGGCGCTTGTGGATTGTGCAGCTGGCAGACCACTGACTACACTACAGCCGTGATGTGATGGATATCTCCTCTACACCGCATCCATTCCCAGCCAATTATTACTGCATAAATGTCTTGTCAACAAGAAAACTGACAATTAATGTAGTTAAAAATGCACTGGCGAACGCGTCTACAATCCAAAAAGGGAGGGTGACGCCCAGGCGAGCCAGTGCAGTGTTCCAGTACGTGAATTTACCGCTGAGTTTTCAACTCTGTCGTAAAGACACAGACAGGCCAATACAACACAGGAGTCCCGGTACCAGACAGACTAGGGAGAAATGACCTGCAAAACAAAATGTCCGCCAACCTCTGACTCTCTTTCCTCTCTTTCATCAACTACACAGGAATGAGAAGGTTGAGCGAGGATGCAGAGAAATCGAGAAAACCTTTGCTGTTTTTAAAATGCAACAATATACACATTTACAAGTCCAAGAGTGCATGCAGGTGATCTAAATGCATTATTCAGGATGTACTTGGAGAGTATTTATTCAGCTTGGGGTCATTTATCAGACTGAATGTGGGGCGGGCGGAAGGCTGAGTTAGAAAGAATCCCAGACCTCAGTGCGGGGCTGCAGTGGAGATGAGCCCTAGCAGAGATTTATCTGTGTTTAGGCTCCTCAGCAGATAAATCAGCCGGTGTAATCACGCTGTGAGAGACCCAGCTGTGACCCCACGCTGAACTAATGACACGCAGGATATCTACAGTACACTACACCCCCGGCTTCCACTTCCTGGGTTAGGGGTTAACCTCCTGTTTCTCTTTGCCCTGTGTGTGGCAGCCTGAAAAGGCTAAAGAAAGAACATCCACCTACAGACGGGAAAGGGAAGAGAGAGATGGGAGATGGAGATCGAGAGAGGGATAAAGAGTGTGTGAAAGAAGGGAAAGAGAGAAATGTATTGAACAAGAGAGAAAGAGGGACAGTGAGGGAGAGAGAGAGAGTGAGAAAGAGAAGACAGAAAATGGAAAACAAGAGAGAGATGGGGTGATCGAGAAAACGAGAGGGAAAGAGGGATAGTGAGGAAGGGAAGGAAAGAGGATACCTAGTCAGTTGTACAACTGAATGCATTCAACCAAAATGTGTCTTCCGCATTGAAACCCAACCCCTCTGAATCAGAGCGGTGGAAGAGAAGGAAGAGAGAGTGTGAGAGAGAAAGAGAAAGTGAGAGATTCAGACAGAGACAGAGACCTAAAGAGGAAACGGGGAAACACGGGACACTCCTCAAGTCTTTTTTTCCTGTTTACTTAACGGTCGAGGGCAGCCGTAGCAGTTGCGTTATAACAAACTAACTATTCTCCTCTGACACCAACAATAACAGTGTTATGAATGGTGATAGTTAATCAACAGTTGGTAGGTACTGCGTATTCCCGGAGTGGATAAATTCGCTATGGTCTTTATAGTTACCCTCTCTCTCGCCTTTCCTCTCTCTCTCTCTCTCTCTCTCTCTCTACACTAGCCCAAAGCAGAGGCGTTCTCTCCCTCCCTCCATCCCTAGCCAGGTTTAGCAGGAGTCTGATTTATCATGTATACTCTAGCAGCCTGTCGGCTGATTAAGCCAATGGAACTTTGTTTCACTCCGCTCTTTCTTTAATCTGTCTCTCACTGAGATAAATGTAATTGCCGTGCCAGCCCTCTCTTCTCTCTCTTTTCTCCTCTCTTTGCTTTTCTCTCTGTTTATCTCGTATGTCTGTCACACGTTGAGAGCGGAGCAGACACATCTGTTTCTATGCAGCAGAATAAGTGCAGTAGTCTACATCCCTGGTCAAAGTTAAAAAGAGCGTGTGTGTGAGAGAGAGAGCGAGCGAAAGAGTGTGTGAGAGAGGGAGAGCGTGTGAAAGAGAGAAAGAAAGAAAGAGAGTGAGGATGTATGTGTGAGAGAGAGAGAGAGAGAGAGAGAGCAGGAGGGGGAGAGAGCGAGAGGAGAGAGAGAGAGAGAGAGCAGGAGGGGGAGAGAGCGAGAGGAGAGAGAGAGATAGAGAGAGAGAGAGCAGGAGGGGGGGAGAGCGAGAGGAGAGAGAGAGCAAATGTGTTTTTCCTCTTTCACTTTATCCTTGACAACGTTCTTTCAAAATCCCTTTCCCTTCTCCAGCTGTACTTTGTTGTTAGCTAATAAATATGGAAGTATTTATGATCTGCGATCCCTTTTCTTTCCCTTTTAATGGCGACAGGTTTGTTGGTGAATTAAGAAGGGGTTTTATACACTAGGCCGAGGGCCAGTGTGAGGCCTGTGAATGTTTTTCTGTCTCTCGCCCCAGTCCCCTTAGCCCCAGCGCTAAATCACAGTCTTTTTCAGGCTGCGCTAAGCTAGTGTGCGTCATTGGGGAGTGCAGGAAGCACTGAGCATAATTCTGTCCATCAACATTATTTATTATATCGGTAGCTTTGTAATCTTGGCCCCATAAGTTATGGGGGCTGACAGAAAGGAATTTTGTTTGAAGGCAGAGTGTTCATCAGGATTTTGGCCCTGCATGCAGTCCCCTGCCCTTGTCTTCTCCAGTGGCATAGTGCTATTTTTTTAAGTGAGGGCAATTTCCTCAAAGTTTGTACCGACAAAGATGTAGCCAATTTAATAGCCTATCATTATAGAATATGCATAACAAAATGCATCCTCCAATTGCAACGTCTGCCTATGGCCCCATATAGGCTATTGTCTAAAGAAACAAATATATGTTGAATGTCCTCAAACACCAAGTTAGGCACAGGCTACCTCATTTCAAAACAGGCCCTCACTGTCAATCGTGAATGACATTTTACAGGTGAAACGCCCAAATCGTTTCAATCAAAGCATCCTGCTGAGTGGCGCGCTCTGTTCAGCTTCAGCTAACCATCCTAAACATGGCATTAGAAAGTGTTTTGGGTGGGTGGGTGGGTGGGTGGGTGGGTGGGTGGGTGGGTGGGTAAGTGGGTGGGTGAGTGAGTGAGTGGGAGTGAGTGAGTGAGTGAGTGAGTGGGTGAGTGAGTGAGTGAGTGAGTGGGTAAGTGAGTGAGTGAGTGAGTGAGTGAGTGAGTGAGAGTGAGAGAGCGAGAGAGCGAGAGTGAGAGAGAGAAACAGAGACTTACGCACAGAGAAAGAGAGAGAGAGAAAGCGCAAGTGAGCGAGCGAGAGGACATGACCTTGTTCACCATTTCAATTCTGGGTGAAATATGTGTCCCGGGGACAAGGGCATCCACTGCATCTGTTTTGCAGATAGTGCACTTGGCTCCTGGTCCATGCCATTGAATATAAATCAGGCTTGGCCAGGCATCTCAATGCTAGCCCTGACTCTGAGAGGGCAGTGAATCTTTAACATGGACCAGATTAAGGCTTCAGCACAACCATTCATCATCATGGAAGAGATGCAGGACACTATCCAAGGGCTTTATGGGTAATGTTGTTTCAATGGATCACATGGCTTGAGAGTTCCCACTGTATATGTCTAATTTTTATTTATATTTGATTGAGTTGTCAACTAACGTGAATACAATGTGAAAGTAACAAGCGTTTGAAGCACATCAAATCAAATTTTATTTGTCACATACATGTGGTTAGCAGATGTTAATGCGAGTGTAGCGAAATACAGTGGCTAGTGATACATTTATTACATCAATTTTTCATTATTAAAGTGGCTAGAGATGGAGTCAGTATGTTGGCAGTAGCCACTCAATGTTAGTGATGGCTGTTTAACAGTCTGATGGCCTTGAGATAGAAGCTGTTTTTCAGACTCTCGGTCCCAACTTTGATGCACCTGTACTGACCTCACCTTCTGGATGATAGTGGGGTGAACAGGCAGTGGCTCGGGTGATTGTTGTCCTTGATAATCTTATTGGCCTTCCTGTGACATTGGGTGGTGTAGGTGTCCTGGAGAGCAGGTAGTTTGTCCCCGTTGATGCGTTGTGCAGACATCACTACCCTCTGGAGAGCCTTACGGTTGTGGGTGGAGCAGTTGCCGTACCAGGCGGTGATACAGCCTGACAGGATACTCTCGATTGTGCATCTGTAAAAGTTTGTGAGTTTTTTTGGTGACAAGCCAAATTTCTTCAGCCTCCGGAGGTCACCACGCTGTCTGTGTGGGTGGACCATTTCAGTTTGTCTGTTATGTGTACGCCGAGGAACTTAAAACTTTCCACCTTCTCCACTACTGTCCCGTCAATGTGGATAGGGGGCTGCTCCCTCTGCTGTTTCCTGAAGACCATGATCATCTCCTTTGTTTTGTTGACATTGAGTTTGAGGTTATTTTCCTGACACCACACTCCGAGGGCCAACACCTCCTCCCTGTAGGCCGTCTCGTCATTAGTAATCAAGCCTACCACTGTAGTGTCGTCTGCAAACTTGATGATTGAGTTGGAGGCGTGCATGGCCCCGCAGTCATGGGTGAACAGGGAGTACAGGAGGGGGCTGAGAACGCACCCTTGTGGGGCCTCAGTGTTGAGGATCAGCGGGGTGGAGATGTTGTTACCTACCTCACCACCTGGGGCCTGCCCGTCAGGACGTCCAGGACCCAGTTGCACAGGGCAGGGTCGAGACCCAGGGTCTCAAGCTTAATGACGAGTTTGGAGGGTACTATGGTGTTAAATGCTGAGCTGTAATCGATGAACAGCATTATTACATAGGTATTCCTCTTGTCCAGATGGGTTAGGGCAGTGTGCAGAGTGATTGTGATTGCGTCGTCTGTGGACCTATTGGGGCAGTAAGCAAATTGGAGTGGGTCTAGGGTGTCAGGTAGGGTGGAGGTCCTTGACTAGTCTCTCAAAGCACTTCATGATGACGGAAGTGAGTGCTACGGGGCGATAGTCATTTAGCTCAGTTACCTTCGCTTTCTTGGGAACAGGAACAATGGTGGTCCTCTTGAAGCATGTGGGGACAGCAGACTGGGATAGGGATTGATTGAATATGTCCGTAAACACACAAGCCAGCTGGTCTGCGCATGCTCTGAGGACGCGGCTGGGGATGCCGTCTGGGCCGGCAGCCTTGCGAGGGTTAACACGTTTAAATGTTTTACTCAGGTTGGCTGCAGTGAAGGAGAGCCCGCAGGTTTTGGTAGCGTTCCGTGTCAGTGGCACTGTGTTGTCCTCAAAGCGAGCAAAGAAGTTGTTTAAATTGTCTGGGAGCAAGACATCTTGGTCCGCGACGGGGCTGGTTTTCCTTTTGTAGTCCGTGATTGACTGTAGACCCTGCCACATATCTCTCGTGTCTGAGCCTTTGAATTGCGACTCTACGTTGTCTCTATTTTTAAAATATTTTTTTTAACCTTTATTTAACCAGGCAAGTCAGTTAAGAACACATTCTTATTTTCAATGACGGCCTGGGAACAGTGGGTTAACTGCCTGTTCAGGGGCAGAACAGGCAGTTAACCCACTGTTCCCAGGCCGTCATTGAAAATAAGAATGTGTTCTTAACTGACTTGCCTGGTTAAATAATGTGAATACAATGTGAAAGTAAGTAACTATACTGACACCTAGCTTGTTTGATTGCCTTGTAGGGAGTAGCTACACTGTTTGTATTCGGTCATGTTTCCGGTCACCTTGCCCTGATTAAAAGCAGTGGTTCGCACTTTCAGTTTTGCACGAATGCTGCCATCAATCCACGGTTTCTGGTTGGGGAAGGTTTTGATAGTTGCTGTGGGTACAACATCACTGATGCACTTGCTAATAAACTCGCTCACCGAATCAGCAAATTCATCAATGTTATTGTCCAAAGCCATGCGGAACATATCCCAGTCCACATGATTGAAGCAATCTTGAAGCGTGGAATCCAATTGTTCGGACCAGTGTTGAACAGACCTGTCATTGGATTTAGGTTAAAAAAAAGAAATAATTCCAATTATGTTGATGACTTTTTAAAATCCAATCCGTTTTCCACTTTGATTCAATATCATCACATTTACATTTTTTTGTTGAAATTACGTGGAAACAACTTTGATTCAACCAGTTTGTGCCCAGTGGGTCGAGACATGCATGGCTTATTATATAGCAGAACTGAGTTTAATGATCAGGCAAAGACTCAGCAATACATCTGCATGTAACACACTCGGACAGCATTTTATACTACTGTTTATACATACCTCTGTGACATACCACTGTGACATACCACTGTGACATACCACTGTGACATACCTCTGTGACATACCTCTGTGACATACCTCTGTGACATACCTCTGTGACATACCTCTGTGACATACTACTGCTTATAATAACTTATCTTACACTACAGGAGATAAACAGTGTTAAATTATTAACACAAAGCACATGATGTTTGCTATTACATAAAAAGATTAGGAGGGAATAATAATTCCATGCACAGTGAGTAAAGTTGATACTGTGGTAACAGCATTCCTAACATACTATGACGTTTTCTTACACAAACAAATATGGTAGAGACTAGTGCTGGTACGCCATGATACTTTAAACATGTGCAACAAATTATTACATTGTACCTCAGTACATGTAAACAGAAATTGCAGTCTACTATCCCAGCTTGCCAGTGTCCAAAATACCAAATCCAAGTTCCATCTCTGCATGTAAATAGTACAAACAGCTATGTCATGATTCTTCAAACTGATATAAGATCAATTAAATCCAACCTTCCACTGTACCTCAGTACTAAGTGGAAACAGTATTAGCTGTTATGTGTCAGGAACAAAAAGAGACACCCAAACCCAGCTTGTCAAGTAGACCTTTATACATGCATGTCCTCTAAAGCTTGTGGATGTTTCTCAAAATGGCACCCTATTCCCTATATGGCTCTTGGTCAAAAGTAGTGCACTATATAGGGAATAGGGTGCCATTCGGGACATATTCCTAGGGGCCTCCTCTCCTCTGTGGGCTGGACCTACTAAAGGTAGCACACGGTTTACGAGATGCTCACACTCTGTATACGACTGTGTTTAGCATAAAAGAAAATGGAGCACTGTGAACACCTAACAATGGACCGTATCTCCCTGTAGCTCCTTTTCAACGGGATGAATTTGCATATCAAGCCACTGCTCGCCTGATATGTAAACGATGCGCTCTGTCAGATGCAGCCGCTGACTGTCGTAGCTGGGAAGAGCTCTTCATTTCACGCTCCCCAAAGAGGGGTAGTTTGGCGTTAGACAAAGGGAGAGAGGTCTGAAAGAGACATCTCATGTCATAGCCCACCAGAGATAATGGAATTGTTACACATCCTTGATCACACAGACGCTCACACGCACTCACCGTCTCTCCCTCTCGTTCGCTCTCTCTCTCAAACACAAACACACCGCACACACACACATTCCCGTACACTTGAGTACGATAGCTCGCTTTCTTTTTCGGGGGTTTCATCTCAGTGTGTTTTTCTTTATCTAGGCACTTCAATTTGCAGCCTAGCTGGAAGGCAGCTCCTCCTGCTATGTTAATTGCAGGGTAGTTAAGCACTAAAAGATTAACATAAAACCCTTTGGAAACAAGCTAATAGTTTATGATAATTGGTGCATGGCCTTTGTCTGTCTATCATTACATTGCCTCTAGCATTAATGTTATCAAGAGACTGTAAAATATCATTTAAACAAGTTCACTTGTAGATAATTGATACCAGTGACTGTATTATTCAGTTGAGCTACACTGGCAGCATTAACAATCCAGCCCACTAAGCTATAATTAAAGTATTTTATTTTATTAACCTATTCATTACGCTGTGCAAATGATGACTCAGAAGTCTGCACAGAAGATATACTGTCAACCATAGCAATTAGACGCTTGCTTCCTCTCTCTTTATTTCCCTCACTTTCTCTCTCTCCCTCTCTCTGCAGCCAGATGTATTAGAGACTGGTGACAGTGTTTCAATTAGCAGGTAGCTACATCGTTAGCATGCCATTACCACCCAGAGAAGAATGCCAGACAGGCAGAAAGACTCATACCGAGACAGGGAAAGTGCTGAGTTGCCACATTGAAATACATGCATCTACTGTCTTTGTATCTGTGTCATTTAGCCGTGAACAGGAGACTGAGACAGGGTTTAAACTGGGTTTGAGCTGAATGAGTCTGTATCTATAGAAGCGGGAAAAATATCACCTTCTAATAATCCCAGTCAGACAAGCGTATTGGAGGCTGGCCGGGTGGGTATGTAAAATGCATCGTCTCCTTTTACAGAGAACTATTGGGACATATAAGCTGACTGCCTGTCTGGCATTCTTCTCTGGGTGGTAATGGCATGCTAACGATGTAGCTACCTGCTAATTGAAAGACTGTCACCAGTCTCTAATACATCTGGCTGCAGAGAGAGGGAGAGAGAGAAAATCTGGCTGCAGAGAGAGAGAAACATAAGATGACTGTTGCAAAGTAAGCAGAACAAGACTAGGGTTTGTTTCTCTATCTTCCCTTTATTTATTTTATCAGTCACCATTGAGACCAGTGTCTTTTTTACAAGGACGCCCTGCATATAACATTTCATAAAATATATAAAAAATGAACTACAATATATATTGCATATAAATACAACACATATTGCACAGACAAACATGAATATACACACTATACACAATACTAAAACAAACACCTTCTTAATGATTAAAATCCTCTGTCCGCTGCGTGAACTGCCACATCTATTCTAAATGTATTGAGCAGATCGTTCCAGAAATATGGAGCAAGAAAACTAAAGGCTGACTAACTCCAGAGTTAACCAACCCTGAGAACGGGTTTGATCATTTGTCATTTTAAGTCGGAAACTTGTGGAGCAGGGCTTTGAAAACGAAAAGAGCGTAATGATGTGATCTACATGACTTCAAAGAGGTCCAGCCAACCTTCTGGTAAAGAATACAGAGATGATGTACGATGACTGAACAACATCACACAGATCACTCAACGTTTCAACGTTTTATTGGCACATGCACAGGACACAGCAGGTGTAAAAACAGTACAGTGAAATGTTTCACTTGCCAGCTCTGTCCCAACAATGCAGAAGAAAGTTAATAATATAGGTAGGAAAAAAAACACATGAAATACGAGAGAGAAATTGTCTGACTATACAGTGTCTACTGTTTAGCCGATTTCCATCTGCAGACCCTGAATATTCAGATCTCCACAATTAAAGGGTCTTGAGCTGAGAGGGAGATCCATGTAAGTGGATGATGAATAAGCAGCCAACCTCCCTTCATCATGCTTTCATCAGAGTGTTTTCAGAGTCTTACCAGGTGGCGTGAGTAAATTGAAACTCAATTGGGTCTGACTGAGTAAACTGTCCCAGCTCTAATAAATTGGCGGTTGGCGTGACAGACAGTCGCTGAGGTAAACGTATTAACTTACACGACAGGCCCCTGTGTTTTTATCACAGTGGTGAAAACACACTCTCTCTCACGCTTTCTGCATTTAGAAGATTGGAATGCAGCGTTACGATGAAGGTGGGTGGTTTTACTGTTTGTTTCTACTCAGAAAGATGAACCGCTCGGAGGTGTGTAATATCTTCTATTGGAGGAAAAACACACGTTCACACACACACACACACACACACACACACACACACACACACACACACACACACACACACACACACACACACACACACACACACACACACACACACGCACCACCCTGGTTCCTGATCTTCAAAAGTATCACAGTCTGTACATGTAACCAACAAAAAAGTGTAAGCATCCTCCAAGCCAGAATCCCTTCACGCTTGCTTTTGTAAAAAGAACCAAATACCTCTTGTAAATATTTATCTTGTATGAGTGTGTCTGTGTGTGGTAGGGGCCAGTGGGGCCAGCGGCGGGACCTTCACTAGCTTCTTATCTGTAGCGTGACATGACAATCTGTAACGGAGGAGCATCTGGAGCTCCTCTTCAAACACTTATCTTCTCCAGACAAACATTCCCCAGAACACACCAGAGCAGACCACCAAGATGGCCGCCGACCCCTGATCCCAGCGCAGGCCGTGCGGCCTAAAAGTGGTCTATCAAAGCCATAGTGTTTACTCTGAGTAGCGCCACTGAGGAGCGTGGTGACAGTTGGGCCTAACAGTGTGACATTACTGTGACACAAAGCATCTGCTAGAGAAGAGGAGTTGTTCTCCTCTCTGCTAATCGGACTGAGGGTTAATGACAATGTACTCACAGCAAGCGGACGCCATCGCTCTTAGCCTCGTGACGGAAAAACAGAACTGTTAAGACGAAGGATAAACACCCATCAATCACCGAGTGCTTGGAAGAATGTATTTGACATCAATCTTCAGATAAATACCACAACTCATTACAGGTCTTCCAGAGGTCAGACTGAATGAGAACGTATAACAACGGAAGTTGAGAGACTGATAATACAATGCATCAATTGTAAAGAGCATCTTGAGGAATTATCAACAAGCAAATGTACAAGAATAAATCCGATAATTGGTACATTTATCCAGCTCAAAATCAGACATATCCTGTACTGTGTAACAAAAATCAGACATATCCTGTACTGTGTAACAAAAATCAGACATATCCTGTACTGTCTAACAAAAATCAGACATATCCTGTACTGTCTAACAAAAATCAGACATATCCTGTACTGTGTAACAAAATCAGACATATCCTGTACTGTGTAACAAAAATCAGACATATCCTGTACTGTGTAACAAAAATCAGACATATCCTGTACTGTGTAACAAAAATCAGACATATCCTGTACCGTGTAACAAAAATCAGACATATCCTGTACCGTGTAACAAAAATCAGACATATCCTGTACTGTGTAACAAAAATCAGACATATCCTGTACTGTGTAACAAAAATCAGACATATCCTGTACTGTGTAACAAAAATCAGCAGTGTTAGGTAGCTGTGTGTTTTGTTGTGTCTTGAGCTAGAGGCCGGGCCCCCTGCCTTCAGAAGATGTATAGAAGGCTTCTAGTAACTCCCCTCTCAGGGGCCCATACACACGGCCTGTGCTTCACTTCAAAGAGAGGGCACAAGGGCAGCATATTCCCCCCAACACCCCCCCATGCAGCTCACAGCTGACTCCTCTGTGTGTGTCTAAATCATACTCTCTCTCTCTCTCTCTCCTTTCAATTTCGCTCTCTCGCTTTCCTGATATGAAAGCAGAACAAACACAGTAAGGAACACTGATTCATTTCAGTCAATCACCTGTGCGACATGAGGGAAAGCTGCATGGGGACCTCTTAATATCTGGCAACACACTGAGCGATTAGTCACAACAACAGAGAAACAGAGTGTGAGAAAGAAAGATGGAGGGAGATGGAGAGAGTGAAAAAGATGGAGAGGAAGAGAGAGAGGGTATGAAAGATGAAAAAATGTTGGGAGAGAAATGCAGTAAGAGAGAGAGAGAGATGAAGCAATACAAAGAGAGAGACTCGTGGCTGTCAGGCCCAGGGGGGTCTGGCCTTTACAAAGCCCTTCTTTTTGGATCTCTTTATCCAGATGAAGGGACAGAGAGAGAGAGAGAGCGAGTGAGCGGTGCTAGCCGGGGATTATGCAGGACAATTACGCTTTCTACCCCAAACCTCCTGAACAGAGCGGCTTTTAGGAGAGCCCTGATCACTTCCAATTAACGCACATTTCCTGACATCGTGTAATAGCGCAAGTAATGCTCTTAAACACTCCAGTCGTCTCCCTCATTCCCTCCCCTCTCGATCTGCCTACCCTCTCTCTTTCTCTCACTCGCTCTGCCCCCCTCTCTCTCCCTCCCTCTATCCCTCGCTCCTCCTGCCATCCCTCCCTCCCCTCTCTCTTCCTCCCTCCATCCCTCCCTCCCCTCGCTCTTCCTCCATCCCTCCCTCCCTCCCTCCCCTCTCTCTCCCTCCATCCCTCACTCCTCCTGCCATCCCTCCCTCCCTCCCCCTTCCTCCATCCCTCCCTCCCTCCCCCTCTCTCTCCCTCCCTCCCTCCATCCCTCCCTCCATCCCTCGCTCCTCCTGCCATCCCTCCCTCCCTCCCTCTTTCTCCCTCCCTCCCTCCATCCCTCGCTCCTCCTGCCATACCCCCTCCCCTCTCTCTCCTTCCCTCCATCCCTCGCTCCTCCTGCCATCCCTCCCTCCCCTCTCTCTCCCTCCCTCCATCCCTCGCTCCTCCTGCCATCCCTCCCTCCCCCTCTCTCCCTCCCTCTCTCCCTCCATCCCTCCCTCCCTCCCCTCTCTCTCCCTCCCTCCATCGCTCCTCCTGCCATCCCTCCCTCCCTCCCCCTCTCTCTCCCTCCCTCCATCCCTCGCTCCTCCTGCCATCCTTCCCTCCCTCCCCTCTCTCTCTCTCCCTCCCTCCCCTCTCTCTCGCTCCTCTAACTGCCCCTAGCCGTATTGAGCCTCCCATTTTACTTAGAGGCTGCAGGCTATATAGTGTTCGCTGACAATCCCAAATGGGTCTGAACTGCAACTTGTTGTTAGGCTGCCAAATAACCCATTTACCAGCAGCTGCTTGACAAGGAGGTTATTTGGAGCAATTGAATTGAATGCTGCTTTTGTGTCATCGGAGCGTTGAATTAGTGTTGTTTGTTTGTTTGTGTTGTGGAGGCCTTAGGGATCGCAGTGAATGTCAATGATTTGAAGAGGGGCACTTTTGGCCTGGCAATCAACAGGAAAGCCAACAGTGTGGGAGAGCCTAAATAGTATTTATCAAAACAGAGACATTGTAAACACATGTATTATCAACCATCTGGAGAGTCTGCCTTTCACATTACTCTGGCCCGAGGATACACTACAAGACCAAAAGTATGTGGACACCTGCTCGTCGAACATCTCATTCCAAAATCATGGGCATTAATATGGAGTTGGTCCTCCATTTGCTGCTATAACAGCCTCCATTCTTCTGTGAAGGCTTTACACTAGATGTTGCAATAAGAGTGATAAATAGCTCACAAAATAGCTACACGGACAGAGTTTACCTTTATCTTTATTGACCTTTTTATTTCAATATTTGCACTCTCTATGCACACTCACGTGGCCCTACACACTCACAGTTACTCCATCATCTGCTCAATCACACATAATATGCACATATATTTATATTGACTCTACACACCCGCTCACCCACTCACATGCAAACTGCTGCTACTCTGTTGCCCAGTCCCCTGTACATATCTACCTCCATCACTCCAGTATCACTGCACATATACATTTGGTATTGGAACAGACTTTTGAAATATTTCCTGTATATAGTATGCTTGCTTACTTACTTACTGCATTGTATATTTCATATTTCCTATTCTTATTTCTGGTGTTTTTTTCTAGTAATACATTGTTATTGATCATTGCATTGTTGGGATTTTGAGTTTTGCGAGAAAGACATTTCACTGTACTTGTGCATGTGACATTAAAACTTGAAACACTGTTGCGGGGACTTGATTCCATTCAGTCACCAGAGCATTAGTGAGGCCGGGCACTGATGTTGGGTGATAAGGCCTGGCTCGCGGTTGGTGTTCCAATTCATCCCAAAGGTGTTTGATGGGGTTGAGTCAGGGCTCTGTGCAGGCCAGTCAGGTTTTTCCACACCGATCTTGACAAACCATTTCTGTATGGACCTCGCTTTGTGCACAGGGGCATTGTCAAGCTGAAACATGAAAGAGCCTTCCCCAAACTGTTGCCAGAAAGTTGGAAGCACAGAATTGTCTAGAATGTCACTGTATGCCGTAGATTTAAGATTTCCTTTCACTAGAACTAAGGGGCCTAGCTCGATCCATGAAAAACAGCCCCAGACCATTATTTCTCCTCCACTAAACTTTACAGTTGGCACTATGCAATGGAGCAGGTAGCGTTCTCCTGGCATCCCCCTAACCCATATTTGTCCGTTGGACTGCCAGATGGTGAAGCGTGATTCATCACTCCAGAGAAAGCGTTTCCACTATTTCAGAGTTCAATGGTGGTGAGCTTTACACCATTCCAGCTGATGCTTGGCGTTGCGCATGATGGTCTTAGGTTTGTGTGCTGCTGCCCTGCCATGGAAACCCAATTCACGAAGCTCCAGATGAACAGTTCTTGTTCTGACGTTGCTTCCAAAGGGAGTTTGGAACTTGGTTGTGATTGTTTGGCGTCAGCCAATGGTGACAGCTAGTCTTACTGGGGTCCGACATATAACGAAAAAAACATTTCAGACAAAAGACTTTACAATTGACATACATTTAAAAACATTAACAGGTAGTGTGTGTTTGTGTGCATCTATCAGTTACACATACATGTCAGTACATACACACAACAAGTAGGTCACATGTCAGTACATACACACAACAAGTAGGTCACATGTCAGTACATACACACAACAAGTAGGTCACATGTCAGTACATACACACAACAAGTAGGTCACATGTCAGTACATACACACAACAAGTAGGTCACATGTCAGTACAATACACACATAACACAACAAGTAGGTCACATGTCAGTACATACACTCAACAAGTAGGTCACATGTCAGTACATACACACAACAAGTAGGTCACATGTCAATACATACACACAACAAGTAGGTCACATGTCAGTACATACACACAACAAGTAGGTCACATGTCAGTACATACACACAACAAGTAGGTCACATGTCAGTACATACACACAACCAGTAGGTCACATGTCAGTACATACACACAACAAGTAGGTCACATGTCAGTACATACACACAACAAGTAGGTCACATGTCAGTACATACACTCAACAAGTAGGTCCCATGTCAGTACATACACACAACAAGTAGGTCACATGTCAGTACATACACACAACAAGTAGGTCACATGGGGAGAGGTGTAGTGCCATGAGGTGTTGCTTTATTTGTTTTTTGAAACAAGGTTTGCTGTTCACTTATAAGATGGAAGGGAGTTCCATGCACTCATGGCTCTGTATAATACTGTATGTTTCCTTGAATTTGTTCCGGACCTGGGGACTGTGAAAAACCCCTGGTGGCATGTCTGGTGGGGTAAGTGTGAGTGTCAGTGCTGTGTGTAAGTTGACTATGTAAACAAACTATGCAAACAATTTGGAATATCCAACACATGAAAGTTTCTTATAAAAACAAGACGTGACACAGTCAGTCTTTCCTCAACTCTTAGCCAAGAGAGACTGACAGCATAGTATTACTATCAGCCCTCTGAATTACAATGACGAGCAAGACGTGCTGCGCTGTTCTGGGTCAGCTGCAGCTTAACTAGGTCTTTCATTGCAGCACGTGTGTCACGCCCTGACCATAAAGAGCCCTCGGGGTTCTCTATGGTGTTTTAAGTCAGGGCGTGACTCGGGGGTGTTCTAGTCGTTTTATTTCTATGTGGGTGTTTTGGTGTGGTTCCCAATTAGAGGCAGCTGATTATGGTTGTCTCTAATTGGGGATCATACTTAAGGTGTCCCTGTTCCCACCTGCATGGTGGGATATTGTTTGTGTATGTGCATGTTGTTCCACGGATGTCATGTTTCATTGTTTGTTGATAGTTTTTTGGGAAGTTTCACTGAAATAAAAGATGTGGAACTCAACACACACGGCCTTGGTCCGTCCTTTTAAACGATCGTGACAACTTGACCATTATGACTGGACAATAATCAAGATGAGATAAAACTAGAACCTGCAGGACTTGCTTTGTAGAGTGTTGTGTCAAAAAAGTAGAACATCTCTTCATTACGGCCAGACCTTTCCCCGTCTTTACAACCATTGAATATATATGTTTTGATCATGTGTCACGATCGTCTGAAGAAGGGGACCAAAGTGCAGCGTGGTGAGCGTACATTTCTCTTTATTTGAATGAATGTCGCCAACAAAGCAAGAAACAAAGAAACGACCGTGAAGCTTACAAGGGCTATAGTGCCATAAACAAAGACAACTTCCCACAATAACATAGAATGCCCACCCAAATCACACCCATACCAACCCAAATAGAGACATAAAAAGGCTCTCTAAGGTCAGGGCGTGACACCATGACAGTTTACAATCTAAGGTAACACAGTGTTGCAACCGAGGACAGACGATTTTTACAAGCTACGCGTGTATATATATTTTGTTTGTGTAACACTTTTTTGGTTACTACATGAATCCATATGTGTTATTTCATAGTTTTGATGTCTTCACTATTAGTCTACAATGTAGAAAATAGTACAAATAAAGAAAAAGCCTTGAATGAGTAGGTGATCTAAAACTTTTGACCAGTAGTGTATAGTGTATTGCTCTAGAAACATTAACATGACTGTTATTTTATTTTACCCAATTTGGAATGATGGTACTGTTTTCGCTATATGTGAGAGGTAATAATCATTGCATTGACATGGCTCTTTGTGTGTGTTAATAGGGTTTGCTAGTCATTAGCTCTCAAACTGTAACTGAACATAGTGAAGCCAACAACTAAGGAGCGCTGACGCTTTTCATTAAGCGCCCAGGGAACAGGGTATCTGGCACGGATGTTACACATGCTGCCCTCAAAGACACCTAATAAAAAAGTTCACACAAGCGCATACACACACACACACACACACACACACACACACACACACACGGAACCCTTTATATGTGTCTGTCATTATCGGGTCTGATAATGTCCCACCCCTCCACCTCTTTTGGCTCTGCCCTCCATCTTTCTCTTCTAATCACATTATGTGTGTTTGATCCCCTACTTCCCTTTGTACACCACACGTCATCACTTTATTTTCATCTAATTGCCTGAGAGAGACACCCCTTTGATACCGCCTGCATGCCAACCCCAACCGCTATCAGGGACTAGTCACATGTCTGAATGCTCTTCTCTGAGGAGGAGAAGGAGGATAGGGTAGAAGCCCTGGGTATGGCACACCTGCAGAAGACAACCCCGTTTCTCTGCAGAGATATGACGTATCGATCACCACCTGGAAGGATATCAGCACGTGTGTCAGCGGAATAGAGAAGAGGAGGTGGGAGGTTGTAGAGGGGTGAGTGACAGGGGTAGTGGCAGAGGTAGAAAAGGCTTGTGGGTGCTCCCTCCTGGGCCTTTATGGTCCGCCACTGGAGATAGAGGGAGGCTGAAGGCTGTAAAGGGGGGTGGCCTATTCCTTCTCATTTCCATCCCTCCCTTTCTACTTCTCTACTCTGTCACTCAGGTGTGTGTGTGTGTGCTTCATCGGCTGACAATGCCACATGTTTGTAATCACATCCCTGTGCTATATCTCCCGGCACTGCTCAGTCCTTGATGAAAACTATCTGTTTATATTATAGCTGTGACTTCAGCAACAGATACTCTCTCTAGGACCCTCAAAAGCCCGATGACACAATACAAAGCAATCGTAGGCATTGGCAAAAGCAGGGACATTTGATACAGACAGTTGGAAGTTGTGCATTAGAAGTTCACCATAGAAATGTAATCCCACTTCTAAACCCTCCTTTACTTTTTATGCACACAGCATGAATAGAAATAGAACTGTTTATTTCTCCTGCTGTATTCTGTATCTAGTCCCTGTTTCTAAATGCCATGTTGTGTGTGGTTCAGAGGAGGTTGTGTGCCTGTGTCATGTTGGGCTTGTTCACAGTCAATGTTTAACCTTTTCAATGTGAAGTCTCTTGGACCTACAGTGCCCACTGTACTGCCACACACTTCCTGTGTCCCAAATGGCACCCTAGTCCCTATGGCCCATAGGGCTCTGGTCAAAAGTAGTGCCTTGTAAAGGGAATAGGGCGCCATTTGGGATTCACACACTACTCTGTGTAGCTCTACCAGACCTTACAAGACCTTAAAGACCTTCAAGTTGTCACAGTGGGGGGAAAACTGGTTGAAATGTTGTAATTACGGCCATAATTGGCCTGTTTTTCCCAATGGGGTCGTTCTATATAAAGATGGCAAATAAAAATGACAGGCCCCGTTCTCATGGTTTTTCATAGTTTGTATTTCGTATTTATAGATCACATATAGAGGATAATATTCTGTATGGTCCAGAGTAACAAAATGTTGCTACAACGTCATACCAAGATCTGGCCACGGTCCTTTAGCTGGCCATGGTTGACCTGTGTGATGGGCTGATGGCTGTCTTGTGTTAGTGTTTACTAGTGTGTATGGATAAGACCTGATGGATGGAGTGGGAGGGACACAGAGAGGTCTCACCATGACAGAATCTAATCAGGAGTTGCCCTAATATATTACAACTGACTAAAGCACTATCTCTGCTCAGATGTCTAGCATACAACATTACAATAACCAGAGAGAAATAGAGAGCGAGAGAACCACACTCTCTCTCTGATCTAGACAAGTTCCATCTCTTAGTTAAAAAATATGCCAGAGAGAGAGAGAGAGAGAGAGAAAGAGAACGAGAGAAAGAGGCGGCGAGAGTAAGAAAGAGAGAGAAGACAGAGAGAGAAAGAGGGAGAGGGATAACAGAGAGAGCTGTAGAAAGATAAATGAGCGCTCCATGGAGCTCTGAGGGGAAACAGATCCCTTATCAGGCGTTGCTACTATTTACTGACATTAAGAATGATAATATCCATCAGCGCCCTGTCAGCAACCCAAGTGGGCCCGCCACGAGAACAAAGGCACCACTGTCTCCCCGACGATACGCTTACAAGGACATGCTGATGTACCTGCCATTCAGGTGCAAAACGTGTCATCACCACACACCCGATCAGGCCTCTCGGTTCCGCCCTGGCGCTGAGTAGAAGTGCCCATCGGCAACTACAAACCGTTCTTTATATCCCTTCTCCCCCTCGTTCTCATGGCGACACCCATGGCAACAACAAACCTCCAATCTGGCGAGTTAATGAGCTAGAAATCATTGCTGTGCTACACAAGTAAAAAGAGAAAACATCAACATGTGTACATTCCACTTCCAACTCTCTAACTGAATTATGGCTACGGCCCGGTAACAGATTTCAGATGCCGAGCTAGAGGGAGGAAAAGACAGACAACAAGGACAACAACAGCAATGTCAGGGAGGCATATGTGTAATTACTTTTGGCCATCTCTCAAAGCTCCCTTTCTCCGGAGAGAGATGTGTGACAATATATGACAAGAAAGCCAACAGGCTCCCTATAGACTGTAATAGGATCCATCATCACTGGAGCAGGCACACCTGTCTGGCACACAGAACAACGCAATGCCACCATGCCTATTTATTAGGTGCCAGAAAAGTTTATGTTTGTTCCGATGACAGTGACAGCGACTTGATCCTCCTTTTCATTATTTGGAAATCTCAAGCTTTTGGGGGGAAAGGAGGGAGGAAGGAAGGGAGAGAGGGTTTGAGGGGAGGAGGAAAAGACTGACTCAATTTTTTATTTTTTGACACGGTGCACAGTGAGTTCCCTTTCTTCCTGATAGCTGTCTGCCAAAGGAGTCAGATGACATATAACAAAGACTGTCTGTCACTCGCCAGGAGGACAGATTCATAAATGTTATATTTATTTATTTTGGAGGTTTTTTGATGTTGATGCTGCCCCACAAACAGATCCTTTCTTAAGACACTTCAAGTCCGGTTTTCATTTCAAACTACTGTATATCTGCGGTAGATATGAAACTATGCAGAATGCTAGAAGATGCATTTAATTATATCTAATATCTTGATATCTGTATCTATCATTTAGTTTGAATATTTATTAGGATCCCCATTAGCTGCTGCCAGCTACTCTTCCTGGGGTCCAAACAGGAACAAAACTATATCACATAATGAAACAGTCTACATCATAAATAAAACAATACATCATAATGAAACAGTCTACATCATAAATAAAACAATACATCATAATGAAACAGTCTACATCATAAATAAAACAAAACATCATAATAAAACTATACATCATAATGACACAATACATCATAATGAAACAGTCTACATCATAAATAAAACAATAGATCATAATGAAACAGTTCACATCATAATGAAACAGTCTACATCATAAATAAAACAATACATCATAATGAAACACTACATCATAATGAAACAGTCCACATCATAAATAAAACAATACATCATAATGAAACAGTCTACATCATAAATAAAACAACACATCATAATGAAACTATACATCATAATGAAACACTACATCATAATGAAACAGTCTACATCATAAATAAAACAATACATCATAATGAAACAGTCCACATCATAAATAAAACAATACATCATAATGAAACAGTCCACATCATAAATAAAACAATACATAATAATGAAACAATACATCATAATGAAACAGTCTACATCATAAATAAACAATACATCATAATGAAACAGTCTACATCATAAATAAACAATACATCATAATGAAACAGTCTACATCATAAATAAACAATACATCATAATGAAACAGTCTACATCATAAATAAACAATACATCATAATGAAACAGTCTACATCATAAATAAACAATACATCATAATGAAACAGTCTACATCATAAATAAACAATACATCATAATGAAACAGTCTACATCATAAATAAACAATACATCATAATGAAACAGTCTACATCATAAATAAACAATACATCATAATGAAACAGTCCACATCATAAATAAAACAATACATCATAATGAAACAGTCTACATCATAAATAAAACAATACATCATAATGAAACAGTCCACATCATAAATAAATCAATACATCATAAATAAAACAATACATCATAATGAAACAGTCTACATCATAAATAAAACAATACATCATAATGAAACAGTCTACATCATAAATAAACAATACATCATAAATAAACAATACATCATAATGAAACAGTCCACATCATAAATAAAACAATACATCATAATGAAACAGTCTACATAATAAATAAAACAATACATCATAATGAAACAGTCCACATCATAATGAAACAGTCTACATCATAAATGAAACAATACATCATAATGAAACTCTACACCATAATGAAACAGTCTACATCATAAATAAAACAATACATCATAATGAAACAGTCCACATCATAAATAAATCAATACATCATAAATAAAACAATACATCATAATGAAACAGTCCACATCATAAATAAAACAATACATCATAATGGAACTATACATCATAATGAAACAATACATCATAATGAAACAATACATCATAATGAAACAGTCCACATCATAATGAAACTATACATCATAATGAAACAGTCCACATCATAAATAAAACAATACATCATAATGAAACAGTCCACATCATCAATAAAACAATACATCATAATGAAACTATACATCATAATGAAACAATAAATCATAATGAAACAGTCCACATCATAAATAAAACAATACATCATAATGAAACAATACATCATAATGAAACAGTCTACATCATAAATAAAACAATACATCATAATGAAACAGTCTACATCATAAATAAAACAATACATCATAATGAAACTCTACACCATAATGAAACAGTCTACATCATAAATAAAACAATACATCATAATGAAACAGTCCACATCATAAATAAATCAATACATCATAATGAAACAATACATCATAATGAAACTATACATCATAATGAAACAATACATCATAATGAAACAGTCCACATCATAAATAAAACAATAGATCATAATGAAACAATACATCATAATGAAACAGTCTACATCATAAATAAAACAATACATCATAATGAAACACTACATCATAATGAAACAGTCCACATCATAAATAAAACAATACATCATAATGAAACAGTCTACATCATAAATAAAACAATACATCATAATGAAACAGTCCACATCATAATGAAACAGTCTACATCATAAATAAAACAATACATCATAATGAAACAGTCCACATCATAAATAAAACAATACATCATAATGAAACAGTCTACATAATAAATAAAACAATACATCATAATGAAACAGTCCACATCATAATGAAACAGTCTACATCATAAATGAAACAATACATCATAATGAAACTCTACACCATAATGAAACAGTCTACATCATAAATAAAACAATACATCATAATGAAACAGTCCACATCATAAATAAATCAATACATCATAAATAAAACAATACATCATAATGAAACAGTCCACATCATAAATAAAACAATACATCATAATGGAACTATACATCATAATGAAACAATACATCATAATGAAACAATACATCATAATGAAACAGTCCACATCATAATGAAACTATACATCATAATGAAACAGTCCACATCATAAATAAAACAATACATCATAATGAAACAGTCCACATCATCAATAAAACAATACATCATAATGAAACTATACATCATAATGAAACAATAAATCATAATGAAACAGTCCACATCATAAATAAAACAATAGATCATAATGAAACAATACATCATAATGAAACACTACATCATAATGAAACATTCCACATCATAAATAAAACAATACATCATAATGAAACAGTCCACATCATAAATAAAACAATACATCATAATGAAACAGTCCACATCATAATGAAACAGTCTACATCATAAATGAAACAATACATCATAATGAAACTCTACACCATAATGAAACAGTCTACATCATAAATAAAACAATACACCATAATGAAACAGTCTACATCATAAATAAAACAATACATCATAATGAAACAATACATCATAATGAAACTATACATCATAATGAAACAATACATCATAATGAAACAGTCCACATCATAAATAAAACAATAGATCATAATGAAACAATACATCATAATGAAACAGTCTACATCATAAATAAAACACTACATCATAATGAAACAGTCCACATCATAAATAAAACAATACATCATAATGAAACAGTCTACATCATAAATAAAACAATACATCATAATGAAACAGTCCACATCATAATGAAACAGTCTACATCATAAATGAAACAATACATTAAATTGAAACTCTACACCATAATGAAACAGTCTACATCATAAATAAAACAATACATCATAATGAAACTATACATCATAATGAAACAATACATCATAATGAAAGTCCACATCATAATGAAACTATACATCATAATGAAACAGTCCACATCATAAATAAAACAATACATCATAATGAAACAGTCCACATCATCAATAAAACAATACATCATAATGAAACTATACATCATAATGAAACAATACATCATAATGAAACAGTCCACATCATAAATAAAACAATAGATCATAATGAAACAATACATCATAATGAAACAGTCTACATCATAAATAAAACAATACATCATAATGAAACAATACATCATAATGAAACAGTCCACATCATAATGAAACTATACATCATAATGAAACAGTCCACATCATAAATAAAACAATACATCATAATGAAACAGTCCACATCATCAATAAAACAATACATCATAATGAAACAGTCCACATCATAAATAAATCAATACATCATAAATAAAACAATACATCATAAATAAAACAATACATCATAATGAAACAGTCCACATCATAAATAAAACAATACATCATAATGAAACTATACATCATAATGAAACAATACATCATAATGAAACAGTCCACATCATAAATAAAACAATAGATCATAATGAAACAATACATTATAATGAAACAGTCTGCATCATAAATAAAACAATACATCATAATGAAACACTACATCATAATGAAACAGTCCACATCATAAATAAAACAATACATCATAATAAAACTATACATCATAATGACACAATACATCATAATGAAACAGTCCACATCATAAATAAAACAATACATCATAATAAAACTATACATCATAATGACACAATACATCATAATGAAACAGTCCACATCATAAATAAAACAATACATCATAATAAAACTATACATCATAATGACACAATACATCATAATGAAACAGTCCGCATCATAAATAAAATACATCATAATGAAACAGTCTACATCATAGATAAAACAATACATCATAATGAAACACTACATCATAATGAAACAGTCCACATCATAAATAAAACAATACATCATAATAAAACTATACATCATAATGACACAATACATCATAATGAAACAGTCTACATCATAAATAAAACCATACATCATAATGAAACAATACATCATAATGAAACAGTCCACATCATAATGAAACTATACATCATAATGAAACAGTCCACATCATAATAAAACAATACATCATAATGAAACAGTCCACATTATAAATAAAACAATACATCATAATGAAACAATACATCATAATGAAACTATACATCATAATAAAACTATACATCATAATAAAACTATACATTATAATGAAACAGTGTACATCATAAATAAAACAATACATCATAATGAAACAGTCCACATCATAAATAAAACAATACATCATAATAAAACAATACATCAAAATGAAACAGTCTACATCATAAATAAAACAATACATCATAATGAAACAGTCTACATCATAAATAAAACAATACATCATAATGAAACAGTCCACATCATAAATAAAACAATACATCATAATGAAACAATACCTCATAATAAAACAATACATCAAAATGAAACAGTCTACATCATAAATAAAACAATACATCATAATGAAACAGTCTACATCATAAATAAAACAATACATCATAATGAAACAGTCCACATCATAAATAAAACAATACATCATAATGAAACAGTCTACATCATAAATAAAACAATACATCATAATGAAACTATACATCATAATGAAACAGTCTACATCATAAATAGAACAATACATCATAATGAAACAGTCAACATCATAAACAAAACAGTCTACATCATAATAAAACGGTCTACATCATAAATAAATGTCTAAAATGATAAAACATAAGACATTGTGCATTATAAATGTACATTGCTCCAATGTTACAAATGTACTAAATAACCAATATTAAAATATTACAGTGTGTGTGTGTGTGTATAGAGTGTGTTTGTTATTGTGTGTGTGTGTGCATCTTCACACTTCGTGTTGTTCCGTGATGTGTTGTTTTATCAGTTTATTTAAAATCAGATTTTACTGCTAGCTTGAGTTACCTGAGGTGGCAGAGAGTTCCATGTAGTCATGGCTCTATTTAATACTGTGTGTTTCCCAGCCTCTGTTCTGGACCTGGGGACTGTGAACGGTAGATGAGATTGGGTCTAGTCATGTCATGGATGGTGGTGTAGATGAGGCTGGGTCTACTCAGGTTATGCTAGAGGAAGAGGAGAGTAATAGTGGGGAAGGGTACGTGACTAGGGGCGGTGGAGGAGGGTGTCAAGCGGAAGAGGAAAAAGGGGGAGAAGAACGGAGGTGGGAGGAGAGAGGCTGGTGTGGACTAAGGCACTAAGGAACCTTTGCCTGGTGCTGGGGGGGAGGCCCCAACTAGAGAGAAAGGGCAGGTGGTCAGGATGGGAGATGGAGATGAGGAAGGTGAGTCTGAGGAAGAGGACTAAAGGGAAAAAGGTTCATCTTGAAGCTTTTTTTTTTGCGATTGGGGAAAGTTTGGAAGATCAGTACAACACGCTATGAAAAATGAGGGGCATGGTGTCCTCTCACACAGGAAACGTTTTAGGCTGAGGAAGTGGGTCACAACCGTGCGTAAAGGTCTACCTTCAAATGCTTTTTAGATGAATAGTTAGTTTATGGCACTGGGGCTTTTTGAGCTTTGCTATTGGTCTCTGTCTTTGCTGGCCTTTCCCCACTTCTTATGGAGCCTCTTGAGGTCGGCTATTGTTTCTGCAGGAGACGCATAGTGATGTGGATGAATGAAGTCGATTGGGGGCTCTGGTGGAAAGGGGCAAGTGTGCTGAGCCATGGAACAAATGTTAGTGCAGGGGTGGCAGTCCTCTTTGCAGATGTACCTCGGGCCGTGCACCGGGGGTCAATGGAGTTTTATAAAAAATTAGGGGGAATACCTGGACTGGACTTCTTTTGCGTTTTGCGTGAGTGCGTCGAGGCAGGAGAGTTGCCGATGAGCTGCCGTCAAGTGGCTCTGACTAGGGGATTTGTGTGAACTTAAGAACTGGAGGCCTGTGGCATTGCTCTGTGCAGACTACAAGATATGTGCCAAGGTCCTCGCTAACAGACTGAAGTCCCATCTGGACTCTATAGTACACAAGGACCAGACATATTGTGTCCTGGGATGCTCAATCACGGACAACTTGTTCTTAGTCAGGGACATGTTGAACTTTTCGAGAGTTTCTAATGTGAACTTTGGACTGGTCTCTTTAGACCAAGAGCAGGCTTTTGATAGAGTGGACCATGAGTATCTGTTCAATGTGATGTCTGTGTTTGGGTCTGGTGAAAGGTTTTTGGCTTGTCTGAAGATATTGTATGCTGAGGCGTCATGTATGGTCAAGGTGGGAGGGGGGCTCAGTAGGCCAGTCTGGGTGAGACGGGGCATTAGACAAGGATTCTCTCTATCGTGGCAGTTACATACATTAGCCATTGAGCCTTTTTTGGGCCTCCTACACAGGAGACTGCAGGGAGTGTACTGGACCGGCATGCGTGTGTTGACAGGCATAGCAGTGTATGCAGATTACGTCAGCTAAAGTGAACTAGGGCAAGAGCAAAACTCTGTTATCTGGGGCAAGAGCAAAGCTCTGTTATCTAGGGCAAGAGCAAAGTGTCCCAAGTGTCATATAGAGGGAGGGTGCTGATAATCAACAACCTGGCGGCATCCTCCCTGTGGTATAAGCTGGTTGTCCTCAACCCCCCCGCCGATTCTGCTCGCAGACCTGCAAAGCAAGCTAGTGGATTTTTTCCTGGTCGGGCCATCACCTGGCTGAGGGCGGCAGTATTGTATATGTCTGTCCACGAAGGAGGACAGGGCCTGGTGGAACTGGAGAGCAGGGTGGCTGCATTCCGACTAAAGGCGGCACAGAGACTGCTGTACCATACTGATGTTGGCTGGAGGGAACCATCATGTGTGCTGCTGAAGAGAGCTGGTGGATTAGGGTTGAACCGGCAGCTGTTCAAATCAAATCAAATTTATTTATATAGCCCTTCGTACATCAGCTGATATCTCAAAGTGCTGTACAGAAACCCAGCCTAAAACCCCAAACAGCAAGCAATGCAGGTGTAGAAGCACGGTGGCTAGGAAAAACTCCCTAGAAAGGCCAAAACCTAGGAAGAAACCTAGAGAGGAACCAGGCTATGTGGGGTGGCCAGTCCTCTTCTGGCTGTGCCCGGGTGGAGATTATAACAGAACATGGCCAAGATGTTCAAATGTTCATAAATGACCAGCATGGTCGTATAATAATAAGGCAGAACAGTTGAAACTGGAGCAGCAGCACGGTCAGATGGACTGGGGACAGCAAGGAGTCATCATGTCAGGTAGTCCTGGGGCATGGTCCTAGGGCTCAGGTCCTCCGAGAGAGAGAAAAAAAGAGAGAATTAGAGAGAGCATATGTGGGGTGGCCAGTCCTCTTCTGGCTGTGCCGGGCGGAGATTATAACAGAACATGGCCAAGATGTTCAAATGTTCATAAATGATCAGCATGTTCGAATAATAAGAAGGCAGAACAGATGTTGTTCCTCATCAGGCTGGAGAGGCTGGGTACAGCAGGTCTCTGATTTTTACTCTGCAGTGCTGAGGGCCTGGTAGCTGCTAAGGCCCACATGAGAAGGGGGTGTGGAGTCTGGGCTACCATCCTTTTGAGATCGGTTCAATCGGCCACCCTTCAGAAGTGACTGATGGCAGCGGGTTTACTAAGGCTGGGTGACCTATGGCCACTGGGGGAGGAGGGGTGGAAGACCCCAGAAGTCCTGGCACAACAAACAGGACTAACATACCTTAGGCTGCTGGAGAGATTCCTGGGGGAGGTCCAGGAGGCACTGTCTAAGCCAGTAAGGGGGGTGTTTGAGTGGCCAAAGGGGGAGGGGCCACCAATGTTTCCGCCACTACAGGTGACGGAAGAGACTGGGGACTGGCAAGGGGGTATGGAGAACTTGTTGGACTTTAACACTCCGAGCCTGGGGGAGTTTGAGGGGGTGTGAGGTAAAGCCCTCTACAACCTCTGCATTAAGGTGAGGAACATTACGAGCCTATCAGGAGTGAAGGCACATCAGTGGCAGGGGGTATGTGGGGCGGAGAGTACGATGGGTTTTAGATAGAGAGGGCTCTACAAACAACAGAGACCAAAGTGGAGGGTTCTACCTGGAGCCCTGGCCACTAATAGCTAGTAGGCACGGGTCGACCCGGGAGTCGGACAGGGGTGTCCTTTCTGTGTCATGAGTGACACTGCGCATCTTGTGTTTTCTGTGTACGCCAGGTTAATGCCATTAATGTCTCTGTTGAAATGTCTGTGTGAGAGGCTGGGGGTGGAGTTTACTGTCGGGATGTTTATAATGGGGTGCAGGTATTCGAATAAGGAAAAGGGGGGGGGTGTCTGTACAGCTGGGGAAGATGGGTTGGATATACGGTCGTAAATGTGGTGAGGTTTTGGTGATTGTGCTGTGTGATGTTGTTTTGTATTGTGGGGTAGAGGGCAAGGTGAGTATACAGCACAGGGGATACTTGTTTTTTAAAGTTGTGTGTGTCTGTGTGTGGGGGGATTTTAATGGAATGAGGATGTATCATTAAAGACAAAAAGTATCTCCCTCCCTCCCCCCCCCAGTGTGACTGTCAGCCTCCATGTTGAGGCCCAACGTTGCCTGTCATCTGAACACTTCATAATTAGACTTCCTCCTGACTCCAAGTATGGTGCCACGGTGACAAAAGACTGCAATGGCGGCCGGGGTGGCAGGCGACTCCTCCTCTCCTCGCCACCGCCTCGCCACAGTTATAAATAGTCTGACTGGATGATTAATGAGTGAGGCCGTTGAGCTAAAGACCCAGACAATGGTTGCCCGCGCAGCTGCCTGAACAAAAAAAGACCCCACAAAAACAAAACAAGACAAGCCCTGTCTGGGGATAGAAAGGGATGGAATAGAGAGACTGAAGGGAGAGTGGCAGCGAGCAGAGTAGGCAAAATAAATAAATAAATTCAGAGCGACAGATTTTGAAGACTTTATTTAACCCCTGAGCACTTTTGAGAGGGATTCTCATTAACATTTTGACACGCTCGGATGAATAGAGAGTTCAGGCAGGTTGGGTACTGGAGAGAGTGATAAAATGAGAGAGAGAGAGAGAGAGAAAGAGAGAGAGAGAGAGAGAGAGAGAGAGAGAGAGAGAGAGAGAGAGAGAGGGAGAGAAAATGGGAGGAAAGACAAGCCAGAAGAGACCCCTGGATAATTCCTTAAGAAAGAAAAGTTGCAGTTTTCCCCTATGTAAGGCATGCCAAAAACTGACGCATTGGAAGCTTATATTGTTGCTAAACAAAGCCAGTGAGAGGGAGGCGTGAATGGCACCATAGGGGCCTTTCCTTGGGGCCCTCAGCGCTACACAGCAACCATGGGAATGGGCCACACTGGCACTATGTGTTTGTTTAAGAAACTGAAATACATAAAGACTGGTCAGAACGTCCGTATAAGAGCACACACACGACAACATATTGACAGAGAGGCACAGACTAGGAATGTATGCTGAATAGTATACTGCCTAAGATTGCCACAGTCTATCCACTGGCAGTACAAAAACATGCTACCTAGATCACTATCCATGTTTCAAATTAGACATATCACAAAACACATCAAATCAGTCAAAGCTCCACAATAAATACACAACAATCAAGGCAACAGAGGAAACACATTTTTCACACAATATATCAAAAGAGGGCGATCGATTCTGCCTTCTGCTCAACAATTATCTGGAATATAAGCTAGCTGCTCCGGAGCGGGTTTTCTTCCATTTGACACAGGCATTTCTCTTTCCTCCTCATCTTTCCTCCTCCTCTCCTGCCAGACCTCTCGGGGCTTTAGAACAGTTCCTTTAGTGCTCCTGACAGGGGGTTATTTGCTCCCATATATGTTTTCTCTCCAATTATCCGATGGCGGGAAGGACTGCATGCGGGCAGGGCCGGGCTGCCAAACATCCCTGAGACGCTGCCTGTCTGATGGTCACCTCTTTGACTAGTCTTTCCTGACTCCCCTCCTGTTTCCCTCCCTGTCCCCGGCTTCCCTGCCCTATACTTTCTCTCTGCTTTAGATTCTCTGGCCTGGAGAGGAGGAGAAGACCCTGTAATTTGGTTGTCGCCGCTGTCCTTGGGTCCAAAGTGTTGTTTAACACCTGATAAGCACCACCACCATGACAATGCCAGCTGTAATTTGAAGGGAGAAAAAACATCACTGGAGCAAATCTCACTATTCACTATTCTCAAGTTTGCCCTGAAGGGTGATGTCTGACAAGCACCCATAAGAATCCACAATATCCACAGTACAAACATGAGGACAGTTTTGCCAAAAGCTGGAAGTCCCTGAAAGCCTATACAGGAAACAACACAATGGAGGACAGATTGTTACTCCTGTTAACAGGGCATTCATTCAAAGATTTGGGTGGAGAAACTATAAACTAGAAGGTCACCTAGGATACTGGCAAACTAATTTTAGAAGGCTATCCATGGCAAATATTTGCTTCATAAAGTGTCCCTACAAATGAAACTGGATATCCTTTACAGTATTTCAAACCCTTATTGCCAGTGGTTGAATTAATAGTCTTTTTGTTTTTACCCTACACACAATATCCTTCCTATTGATTACACTACAGTCAAATGTCTCATCCCAAACCTACACAACCAACCACCCAGATGTTTAGAGTAAGTATGAAGAACATAGCTCTTACACAATATAGCTAATGACAACCACAGTGACAGTCTTTAAACACTGTAAATACTAAATACCACACACAAACCCATTTAATAGTTCATACGGTACACAATGCTCTATCTTCCTCAGAGCGCATAATTAGCCTAATTTACTTGATTCTTGATGGTGTCTTATGGCAATCATCACCGAGGGACGGATGTCTCCAATATCCACCAAATCAATAGAGCCAAACAGACAGCATAAAGCTTTAAGCTAAACACATGCGAAGGCGATAAAAAAAGACATGATTTCACAGAGAAAAGACTGGAGATCAATAGCATGAAGGGGTAATAGAATCAAAGGTGTGTTGTTAGTGTTTGCAGTTACGGAGGTTCTTAAGGAACATCTTAGCGCAACAAAGGTGAACAAAGCACTCTAAACGAATGGAAAAGAGGAGAGGTGAAGTTGAGTGGGGTTTCTCAAATGTTCTTTTTACATCCGGCAACACAATGTCCAACGGTAATAGTGCACAAGACATGCTGAGTCACATTCAGTTATCACTGATGTGCTCTTGGCTGATCTAGCCATCCTGAAACCGTGTATGAAGACAAGACACACTAGCACATACAAATCAAATCAAATCAAATTTTATTTGTCACATACACATGGTTAGCAGATGTTAATGCGAGTGTAGCGAAATGCTTGTGCTTCTAGTTCCGACAATGCAGTAATAACCAACAAGTAATCTAACTAACAATTCCAAAACTACTGTCTTATACACAGTGTAAGGGGATAAAGAATATGTACATAAGGATATATGAATGAGTGATGGTACAGAGCAGCATAGGCAAGATACAGTAGCTGATATCGAGTACAGTATATACATATGAGATGAGTATGTAAACAAAGTGGCATAGTTAAAGTGGCTAGTGATACATGTATTACATAAGGATGCAGTCGATGATATAGAGTACAGTATATACGTATGCATATGAGATGAATAATGTAGGGTATGTAAACATTATATAAGGTAGCATTGTTTAAAGTGGCTAGTGATATATTTACATCAATTCCCATCAATTCCCATTATTAAAGTGGCTGGAGTTGAGTCAGTGTCAGTGTGTTGGCAGCAGCCACTCAATGTTAGTGGTGGCTGTTTAACAGTCTGAGGGCCTTGAGATAGAAGCTGTTTTTCAGTCTCTCGGTCCCAGCTTTGATGCATCTGTACTGACCTCGCCTTCTGGATGATAGCGGGGTGAACAGGCAGTGGCTCGGGTGGTTGATGTCCTTGATGATCTTTATGGCCTTCCTGTAACATCGGGTGGTGTAGGTGTCCTGGAGGGCAGGTAGTTTGCCCCTGGTGATGCGTTGTGCAGACCTCACTACCCTCTGGAGAGCCTTACGGTTGAGGGCGGAGCAGTTGCCGTACCAGGCGGTGATACAGCCCACCAGGATGCTCTCGATTGTGCATCTGTAGAAGTTTGTGAGTGCTTTTGGTGACAAGCCGAATTTCTTCAGCCTCCTGAGGTTGAAGAGGCGCTGCTGCGCCTTCTTCACGATGCTGTCTGTGTGAGTGGACCAATTCAGTTTGTCTGTGATGTGTATGCCGAGGAACTTAAAACTTGCTACCCTCTCCACTACTGTTCCATCGATGTGGATAGGGGGTGTTCCCTCTGCTGTTTCCTGAAGTCCACAATCATCTCCTTAGTTTTGTTGACGTTGAGTGTGAGGTTGTTTTCCTGACACCACACTCCGAGGGCCCTCACCTCCTCCCTGTAGGCCGTCTCGTCGTTGTTGGTAATCAAGCCTACCACTGTTGTGTCGTCCGCAAACTTGATGATTGAGTTGGAGGCGTGCGTGGCCACGCAGTCGTGGGTGAACAGGGAGTACAGGAGAGGGCTCAGAACGCACCCTTGTGGGGCCCCAGTGTTGAGGATCAGCGGGGAGGAGATGTTGTTGCCTACCCTCACCACCTGGGGCGGCCCGTCAGGAAGTCCAGTACCCAGTTGCACAGGGCGGGGTCGAGACCCAGGGTCTCGAGCTTGATGACGAGCTTGGAGGGTACTATGGTGTTGAATGCCGAGCTGTAGTCGATGAACAGCATTCTCACATAGGTATTCCTCTTGTCCAGATGGGTTAGGGCAGTGTGCAGTGTGGTTGAGATTGCATCGTCTGTGGACCTATTTGGGCGGTAAGCAAATTGGAGTGGGTCTAGGGTGTCGGGTAGGGTGGAGGTGATATGGTCCTTGACTAGTCTCTCAAAGCACTTCATGATGACGGATGTGAGTGCTACGGGGCGGTAGTCGTTTAGCTCAGTTACCTTAGCTTTCTTGGGAACAGGAACAATGGTGGCCCTCTTGAAGCATGTGGGAACAGCAGACTGGTATAGGGATTGATTGAATATGTCCGTAAACACACCGGCCAGCTGGTCTGCGCATGCTCTGAGGGCGCGGCTGGGGATGCCGTCTGGGCCTGCAGCCTTGCGAGGGTTAACACGTTTAAATGTCTTACTCACCTCGGCTGCAGTGAAGGTGAGACCGCATGTTTTCATTGCAGGCCGTGTCAGTGGCACTGTATTGTCCTCAAAGCGGGCAAAAAGTTATTTAGTCTGCCTGGGAGCAAGACATCCTGGTCCGTGACTGGGCTGGATTTCTTCCTGTAGTCCGTGATTGACTGTAGACCCTGCCACATGCCTCTTGTGTCTGAGCCGTTGAATTGAGATTCTACTTTGTCTCTGTACTGACGCTTAGCTTGTTTAATAGCCTTGCGGAGGGAATAGCTGCACTGTTTGTATTCAGTCATGTCACCAGACACCTTGCCCTGATTAAAAGCAGTGGTTCGAGCTTTCAGTTTCACACGAATGCTGCCATCAATCCAAGGTTTCTGGTTAGGGAATGTTTTAATCGTTGCTATGGGAACGACATCTTCAACGCATGTTCTAATGAACTCGCACACCGAATCAGCGTATTCGTCAATGTTGTTGTCTGACGCAATACGAAACATCTCCCAGTCCACGTGATGGAAGCAGTCTTGGAGTGTGGAGTCAGCTTGGTCAGACCAGCGTTGAACAGACCTCAGCGTGGGAGCTTCTTGTTTTAGTTTCTGTCTGTAGGCAGGGATCAACAAAATGGAGTTGTGGTCAGCTTTTCCGAAAGGGGGGCGGGGCAGGGCCTTATATGCGTCGCGGAAGTTAGAGTAACAATGATCCAAGGTCTTTCCACCCCTGGTTGCGCAATCGATATGCTGATAAAATTTAGGGAGTCTTGTTTTCAGATTAGCCTTGTTAAAATCCCCAGCTACAATGAATGCAGCCTCCGGATAAATCGTTTCCAGTTTGCAGAGAGTTAAATAAAGTTCGTTCAGAGCCATCGATGTGTCTGCTTGGGGGGGGATATATACGGCTGTGATTATAATCGAAGAGAATTCTCTTGGTAGATAATGCGGTCTACATTTGATTGTGAGGAATTCTAAATCAGGTGAACAGAAGGATTTTAGTTCCTGTATGTTTCTTTCATCACACCATGTCACGTTAGTCATAAGGCATACGCCCCCGCCCCTCTTCTTACCAGAAAGACGTTTGTTTCTGTCGGCGCGATGCGTGGAGAAACCCGTTGGCTGCACCGCCTCGGATAGCGTCACTCCAGTGAGCCATGTTTCCGTGAAGCATAGAACGTTACAGTCTCTGATGTCCCTCTGGAATGCTACCCTTGCTCGGATTTCATCAACCTTGTTGTCAAGAGACTGGACATTGGCAAGAAGAATGCTAGGGAGTGGTGCACGGTGTGCCCGTCTCCGGAGTCTGACCAGAAGACCGCCTTGTTTCCCTCTTTTTCAGAGTCGTTTTTTGGGTCGCTGCATGGAATCCACTCCGTTGTCCTGTTTGTAAGGCAGAACACAGGATCCGCGTCGCGAAAAACATATTCTTGATCGTACTGATGGTGAGTTGACGCTGATCTTATATTCAGTAGTTCTTCTCGACTGTATGTAATGAAACCTAAGTTGACCTGGGGTACTAATGTAAGAAATAACACGTAAAAAAAACAAAAAACTGCATAGTTTCCTAGGAACGCGAAGCGAGGCGGCCATCTCTGGCGGCGCCGGAAGTTCAGATCTGTCTTACATCGAAACAATGTGGCTTTTCTTTTGTCCTCACACTGCATTTCTTATTTCAATGGGTCACTGTACACTGAGTATACCAAACATTAGGAACACCCCTACAAGGTGTCGAAAGCATTCCACAGGGATGCTGGCCCATGTGGACTCCAATGCCTCCCACAGTTGTGTCATGTTGGTTGGATGTCTTTTGGGCGCTGGATCAATGATACACACGGGAAACTGTTGAGCGTGAAAAACCCAGCAGCCTTTCAGTTCTTGACACAAACCGGTGTGCCTGGCACCCACTACCATACCCCGTTCAAAGGCACTTAACATTTTTTTGTCTTGCCCATTCACCCTCTGAATGGCACAAATACACAATCCATGTCTCAATTGTCTCAAGGCTAAAAATTCCTTCTTTAACCTGTCTCCTCCCCTTCATCTACACCGATTGAAGTGGATTTAACAAGTGGAATCAATAAGGGATCATAGCTCTCACCTGGATTCACCTGGTCAGTCTATGTCATGGAAAGAGCAGGTGTTCTTAATGTTTTGTACACTCGGTGTACAATGTTCAACGCAACATCCCAGCTTTTCCCAAATTGCCTGCCAAAAGGAATAAAGGCAAGTCAAGCCTAACAATGTGACAGAAATGTGATGGTAGATGGAAAGGCAGCTAATATAGACAAAGAGGCCTTACAAACCAGTCTGACTTTATAATGCATAGTATATTATGTATGTATAAGGCAACCGTCACAAGATGGTTTAGATGATTCATTATTAACAGCCAGTATTAGTCTGGATACTGAATTATTGATCCAGTCCTTTTAAATCCATTGGTATACTAACCAACAAAGGTTATACTAACTGACTTAGAAACAACTACATGAAGTATGTCTGGCTACTCAGAACCCTGGTCATATGAAATTACTGATCCACAATTTAAATCTGTTGCAAGGCTTGGAGAGAGATAGATAATTATGCTGTAAGTCGAGCCTCTTGTCAGTCCTGGCCTTTATCCCCTGGACTGGATGAGTAGACTGGACTGAGGAAGAGCCAGGAGCTTTCAGAGGAGGAATGTGACAGGAGAGAGAGAAAAGGGAGGTAGCGAGAGAGAGAGAGAGAGAGAGAGAGAGAGAGAGAGAGAGAGAAAAAGACTGAAAGAAGAGAGACAGGGAATGGAGAGTCTGGAAGGACAAAGAGAGAGTAAGGTAGGAGAGAGAAAGAGAGAGAGAGTATGACATTTGAAATGTCTATTATTTTGGAACTTCTGTGAGTGTAATGTTTACTGTTAATTTTAATAGTTTATTATCTTTTATTTATTTATTTTTGACCCCTTTTCCTACCCAATTTTGTGTTCTCCAATTGGTAGTTACAGTCTTGTCTCATCGCTGCAACTCCCGTACGGAGATGCGAAGGTCGAGAGCCGTGCGTCCTCTGAAACACAACCCAGCCAAGCCGCATTGCTTCTTGACACAATGCCCACTTAACCCGGAAGCCAACCAAACCAATGTGTCAGAGGAAACACCGTGCACCTGGCGACTGTGTCAGCGTGCACTGCGCCAAAACCAAAATCTCTAGTGGCACAGCTAGTATTGAGATGCAGTGTCTTAGGCCACTGCACCACTCGGGAGGCCTTATTATCTACTTCGCTTGCTTGGCAATGTTAACATATGTTTCCCATGCCATTAAAGCCCTTAAATTGAATTGAGAGAGAGAGAGGGGGGAGAGAGAAACTGCGAGGTCAAGCCACTCAAAGCACCTGGTGATAGATGTAACAGATAGCAAACAGAGTTTTGACTATGTCACTGCTGCACCTCCACCACCACCACCACCGTTGCCTAAACAAGCACTGTGTTTTTCATCTCAATATAAGCAATGCAGTGTGGCGCTCTGTCTTCTCTTCTGACAGAGATAAGATGTATAAATTATGAGCAGCTGACGGTCTACTCTAGAGCCCCGGGCGTCTCATCAATCACAGTCTGCATGTCAGCAGGTAACTGATGCAGGCCCCGAAGGCACAATGTTACCCTCGTCGGGTGAAAGGTGTGTGTGACTGAGTGTGTGTGTGTGTTTGACGCTGCTGTCAGAAAGTGGGTTGTGAACAGTTGATCCGTACTTAACAGGCCTCTTTAAAAGAACAACAACAACAGCAATGCCCACAGAGGGCTGGATAAAGTGTGTGCTAGCACTCAAGGTTTAGGCGTTCCACCTTAGGGCATCTGTTTCGCTGATATGCGACAAGAACCCACAATGTGTGTGAGAGAGACAGGTAGAGGGAGAAAGAGAGATCTCTGCGAAGGCCATGGTAGACCACCCAGTATCTATTGGGGAGGAGCAGCAGACACAGCTAGCTTTTCCCTTGTCCTGTCTCTCTTTCCCTTTGGCTCTCTCCCTCCCTCCCTCTCTCTCTCTCTCCCTCCCTCCCGCTTTCCTCTTGTCTGGCTGAGGCTTGAAAGGCCATCGGTCAGGGAGATACATGGAAAGAAGGATAGATATCAAATGTGTCAGTTTTTCTTACAGAAGGAGAGAGAAATAGTTGTCTCTCTTTCCAGGCCTGTCTTGTTTAGTATGAAGTGGAAACACCTCTCGTGCAACCCATCAGCTGCCTCAACCCTCAACCCTCAGTCTGTGTGGGAGGTCATTCCAAACCAAGGTTGCCCCTACCGACCTTACCAAAACCACTACTACGTCAGCTGCCAACTGAGCCAGACACGGAGATTGATGCCCACATCCCACAGTACTGCAGGGCGGAAACATTTTATTTTGGTCAGGGCCTGGGGCAGACAGAGAGAGAAAACACATGACACCCAAAAGAGAACAACAACAAAGATGTCGCTGGCCACAGTGTTTGGAGCCCCCCAAGACCTGTGGGTTAAGTTATGGGAATACTAAGGTTTGTTTGTTGACTCCAGACATCGTAAAGTGACGCAGGCAGTGGCATGGTCTCTCTCTCTCACACACACACACACACACACACACACACACACACACACACACACACACACACACACAGCAAATGTGTGTCTGACCTGTGACTGTCTACATCACTTTACCATGTCTGGAGAGTGTGTGTGCGCGCATGCTTGCGTGTGTTCCTTCCTGTAGCTTCGAGTGCAGCAGAAATGTTAAGTGACCGGTATGAGTACAAAGGCAAACATTAGTGGATTATTGACAGGAAAGTATTTGTACCAACCAGAGAAGTCTCCCGTTGTAATGCCAATGAAACACGCAAACCAGTCCAGGGCATTATCACCAAGAACAGACACTTTCATGTAAGCAGATTTAACCGTATTACTGAGCTAAAGATTTGCTTAGTGGAAGATAAGCAAGATTTGGGGAAAGTAAATGTTGGATTTAGAAGGTTGTTGAACAGTCACTGAGCGCTGTAGTAGTCTATGTGCAGAAACACACGTGATCTTCAACGAACACAACACGATGCATTACAAACTTGTTCATCTGCAGACAAAACAATCCTGCCTGTCTGTGGTGTATGTCAAAACTGCCTGTCTGTGGTGTATGTCAATACTGCCTGTCTGTGGTGTATGTCAATATTGCCTGTCTGTGGTGTATGCCAATAATACATGTCTGTGGTGTATATCAATACTGCCTGTCTGTGGTGTATGTCAATACTGCCTGTCTGTGGTGTATGTCAATATTGCCTGTCTGTGGTGTATGCCAATAATACATGTCTGTGGTGTATATCAATACTGCCTGTCTGTGGTGTATGTCAATACTGCCTGTCTGTGGTGTATGTCAATACTGCCTGTCTGTGGTGTATGTCAATACTGCCTGTCTGTGGTGTATGTCAATACTGCCTGTCTGTGGTATATGTCAATACTGCCTGTCTGTGTTGTATGACAATAACGCCTGTCTGTGATATATGTCAGTACTGCCTGTCTGTGGTATATGTCAATACTGCCTGTCTGTGGTATATGTCAATACTGCTTGTCTGTGTTGTATGACAATAACGCCTGTCTGTGGTATATGTCAATACTGCCTGTCTGTGGTATATGTCAATACTGCCTGTCTGTGGTGTATGTCAATACTGCCTGTCTGTGGTGTATGTCAATACTGCCTGTCTGTGGTGTATGTAAATAATGCCTGTCTGTGGTATATGTCAATACTGCCTGTCTGTGGTGTATGTAAATACTGCCTGTCTGTGGTGTACTGCATGTCCCACCTCCAAGCCACCTCTAAGTATGATGTTGATCATTTCTAAATAGTCGTGTTCCTATTTACCACACACAGACATTTCACTTTACACACATCATCTTTAAACTAAGTATTATAATTACAGAGTAATTACAAGATACACAGTGTCTGTGTCTGATTTTAATATCGTCCCCACTTACAGAGCAATCAGTCATTCCACAAGACAGGTAAGTTTAATATCAGTTAATATCTACTTTTTCATTTCTAATTAAAAGCTGAAGGGTTGTGTAGTTGTTGATAAAGGATAATTACATAGATGATATGACAGTGGAGGAATCCAGGACACGTAGTTTGTTACTGTTTTGAAGCATCTCTTTATTTGAGGTCTGTAAATACATGTCTATAACACCCACCGTACACCAACTTAATCACTCGTTCGCACCGAATCCTGACAGAGACTTTTGATACCATGCCTGTGTGTGTGTGTGTGTGTGTGTGTCATTCATCACAAGAATAACACAGCTCTTTAGTGAACCATGATTCCTAATGATTATGTTTGAATAATTACTGTTATTGCATATCATAATACCTATAGTATGCTTCTGCAAACAGCCTAGAGCATGTGGAATGAACAAAAACACAGTATTGATCTGATCTGGCCTCTGATGTTCAGGGAAGTTCAAGGAATGAGAAAGGCGGCCATTTTGACTCTTCATTTCCCCGCAGGGAGGTAAAACAACAACCGCTCAGCTTCCTCTCGACACCAAAGAGAAGGAGGCCTGTCATGTTTCCTGTGATGAGCTGACAGAGCCAGGCCTGGCCCGGAGCAGTGGGATATACCTCCCCCCAAAACAACCCCCAAAAACAAACAGTTCCACCCCACAGAGAAGCAGACAGGAGAGGGAGACAAGAGGAACGGGCAGACAGGTGTCAGTGAAGGATGATATGTGTGACAGAGGCCATCTAAAGAGACAGTAAAGAAGAGGTAGAAAGCTGAGGCGGCCAAGGGAGAAAGAAAGGTATTGTTCAACAAGGAAATTAACAGTATAAAGTTTCTGAAAAACCCTTTCCAGACTCTGCCTTTGGTCAACTAAAGTGCAACTACTTTACTCAGGTTGGATACTATTCCAAGATGTATATTCTGATATACAGTCATTATTAGCCTGAGTGTCAGTCTGTTTGGGACTGTAAATGAAATAAGTGTACTTGCATTAGTTACTACTACCCGAATGAACCAGGACTTACAGTATCAACGATCCTATTGTTTGGGGGACGAGGGGTAACACAATGTTTCAGAAGGTCTGTAAAGAAGATGTCTGGAATGTGGATGACAACAGCTCTCAATGGTTCTGAAACCTGATGAGGCTGACAGGATGTGAGAGCACCTGATCCGCTGTCTGCATATTCCCTTACAGGTCTGTCTACTGTGTGTGTGTGTGTGTGTGTGTGTGTGTGTGTGTGTGTGTGTGTGTGTGTGTGTGTGTGTTTATGTGTGTGTGTGTGTATGTATGTGTGTGTATGTGTGTGTATGTGTGTGTGTGTGTGTGTGTGTGTGTGTGTGTGTATGTGTGTGTGTGTATATGTGTGTGTGTGTGTGTGTGTGTGTGTGTGTGTGTGTGTGTGTGTGTGTGTGTGTGTGTGTACTTACAGGGAAGAAGGACAACCTGTCTGTCTGTGCTTTTAGCTGAGGTGTGATGAGAGTCTGAGACGCCACGGTAGGTCAACCCACTTCTCCTGTTACCCTCAACACGTCTGGTGATGGAAGCTGCCAGTTGGCCCACTAAGGACACTTAGGTTGGTCCCAAATGGCACCCTCATTCCCTATATAGTGCACTACTCTGGGCCCTGGTCAAAAGTAGTGCACCACAAAGGGAATAGGGTGCCATTTGAGACCCAGGCATTGATGTGATACCTATTGTGCTCTTCTTCTGCCAGTCTTCCTGCATCGCACTCATATCAGGTGATTCATGGGATAATACTTTATATCATATGAAATGTCAGTCAGAGGGCTGGGTTACCGGTGTAAGTCTTACTCAATGAGTGAGAAAAAAGAAGCAGACAGGAAAATAGGTTATGGTTGAGAGGACAGGATAGTCAGTGGTTATCAGACATTCTCTGGCAGATTTGGTTTTGGATAGAAGTGGAGAGAAAAGGAATCTACTGTACCACATTGTTGGCCAGTCTACCCCATATGAATCAAATATGCAACTCTTTACACTAGCAAACTAACTGACAAATACATTTAAGCCACTTTTAAAACAGCACATTCTCTAAATTCTCTAAATATCCCACCCCTTCTTTTAAAGTACTTTTAGAGTACTTCCGGCGCCGACAGAGATGGCCGCCTCGCTTCGCGTTCCTAGGAAACTATGCAGTTTTTTGTTTTTTTACGTGTTATTTCTTACACTAGTACCCCAGGTCATCTTAGGTTTCTTTACATACAGCCGAGAAGAACTACTGAATATAAGATCAGCGTCAACTCACCATCAGTACGACCAAGAATATGTTTTTCGCGATGCGGATCCTGTGTTCTGCCTTACAACCAGTGTAACCGAGTGGATCACATGCAGCGACCAAAAAAAAAAACGACTCAGAAAAAGAGGGAAACGAAGCGGTCTTCTGGTCAGACTCCGGAGACGGGCACACCGTGCACCACTCCCTAGCATTCTTCTTGCCAATGTCCAGTCTCTTGACAACAAGGTTGATGAAATCCGAGCAAGGGTAGCATTCCAGAGGGACATCAGAGACTGTAACGTTCTTTGCTTCACGGAAACATGGCTAACTGGAGAGACGCAATCCGAAGCGGTGCAGCCAGCGGGTTTCTCCACGCATCGCGCCGACAGAAACAAACATCTTTCTGGTAAGAAGAGGGGCGGGGGTGTATGTCTTATGGCCAACGTGACATGGTGTGATGAAAGAAACATACAGGAACTCAAATCCTTCTGTTCACCTGATTTAGAATTCCTCACAATCAAATGTAGACCGCATTATCTACCAAGAGAATTCTCTTCGATTATAATCACAGCCGTATATATCCCCCCCCAAGCAGACACATCGATGGCTCTGAACGAACTTTATTTAACTCTCTGCAAACTGGAAACGATTTATCCGGAGGCTGCATTCATTGTAGCTGGGGATTTTAACAAGGCTAATCTGAAAACAAGACTCCCTAAATTTTATCAGCGTATCGATTGCGCAACCAGGGGTGGAAAGACCCTGGATCATTGTTACTCTAACTTCCGCGACGCATATAAGGCCCTGCCCCGCCCCCTTTCGGAAAAGCTGACCACGACTCCATTTTGTTGATCCCTGCCTACAGACAGAAACTAAAACAAGAAGCTCCCACGCTGAGGTCTGTCCAACGCTGGTCCGACCAAGCTGACTCCACACTCCAAGACTGCTTCCATCACGTGGACTGGGAGATGTTTCGTATTGCGTCAGACAACAACATTGACGAATACGCTGATACGGTGTGCGAGTTCATTAGAACGTGCGTTGAAGATGTCGTTCCCATAGCAACGATTAAAACATTCCCTAACCAGAAACCGTGGATTGATGGCAGCATTCGTGTGAAACTGAAGGCACGAACCACTGCTTTTAATCAGGGCAAGGTGTCTGGTAACATGACTGAATACAAACAGTGCAGCTATTCCCTCCGCAAGGCTATCAAACAAGCTAAGCGCCAGTACAGAGACAAAGTAGAATCTCAATTCAACGGCTCAGACACAAGAGGTATGTGGCAGGGTCTACAGTCAATCACGGACTACAGGAAGAAACCCAGCCCAGTCACGGACCAGGATGTCTTGCTCCCAGGCAGACTAAATAACTTTTTGCCCGCTTTGAGGACAATACAGTGCCACTGACACGGCCTGCAACGGAAACATGCGGTCTCTCCTTCACTGCAGCCGAAGTGAGTAAGACATTTAAACGTGTTAACCCTCGCAAGGCTGCAGGCCCAGACGGCATCCCCAGCCGCGCCCTCAGAGCATGCGCAGACCAGCTGGCCGGTGTGTTTACGGACATATTCAATCAATCCCTATACCAGTCTGCTGTTCCCACATGCTTCAAGAGGGCCACCATTGTTCCTGTTCCCAAGAAAGCTAAGGTAACTGAGCTAAACGACTACCGCCCCGTAGCACTCACATCCGTCATCATGAAGTGCTTTGAGAGACTAGTCAAGGACCATATCACCTCCACCCTACCTGACACCCTTGACCCACTCCAATTTGCTTACCGCCCAAATAGGTCCACAGACGATGCAATCTCAACCACACTGCACACTGCCCTAACCCATCTGGACAAGAGGAATACCTATGTGAGAATGCTGTTCATCGACTACAGCTCGGCATTCAACACCATAGTACCCTCCAAGCTCGTCATCAAGCTCGAGACCCTGGGTCTCGACCCCGCCCTGTGCAACTGGGTACTGGACTTCCTGACGGGCCGCCCCCAGGTGGTGAGGGTAGGCAACAACATCTCCTCCCCGCTGATCCTCAACACTGGGGCCCCACAAGGGTGCGTTCTGAGCCCTCTCCTGTACTCCCTGTTCACCCACGACTGCGCGGCCATGCACGCCTCCAACTCAATCATCAAGTTTGCGGACGACACAACAGTGGTAGGCTTGATTACCAACAACGACGAGACGGCCTACAGGGAGGAGGTGAGGGCCCTCGGAGTGTGGTGTCAGGAAAATAACCTCACACTCAACGTCAACAAAACTAAGGAGATGATTGTGGACTTCAGGAAACAGCAGAGGGAACACCCCCATCCACATCGATGGAACAGTAGTGGAGAGGGTAGCAAGTTTTAAGTTCCTCGGCTTTAATACTCGAGCACATCACAGACAAGCTGAATTGGTCCACTCACACAGACAGCATCGTGAGGAAGGCGCAGCAGCGAGGTCAGTACAGGTGTATCAAAGCTGGGACCGAGAGACTGAAAAACAGCTTCTATCTCAAGGCCATCAGACTGTTAAACAGCCACCACTAACATTGAGTGGCTACTGCCAACACACTGTCAATGACACTGACTCTACTCCAGCCACTTTAATCATGGGAATTGATGGGAATTGATGTAAATATATCACTAGCCACTTTAAACAATGCTACCTTATATAATGTTACTTACCCTACATTGTTCATCTCATATGCATACGTTGATACTGTACTCTATATCATCGACTGCATCCTTATGTAATACATGTATCACTAGCCACTTTAACTATGCCACTTGGTTTACATACTTATCTCATATGTATATACTGTACTCGATATCATCTACTGTATCTTGCCTATGCTGCTCTGTACCATCACTCATTCATATATCCTTATGTACATATTCTTTATCCCCTTACACTGTGTATGACAGTAGTTTTTTTTGGAATTGTTAGTTAGATTACTTGCTCGTTATTACTGCATTGTCGGAACTAGAAGCACAAGCATTTCGCTACACTCGCATTAACATCTGCTAACCATGTGTATGTGACAAATAAAATTTGATTTGATTTGATTTGATTTTAAACAGCACAAAACATTTTGAAACAATACTGTGGTATTTGAATCCTCCTCCTCCAGCACCCCTCCACCTCCCATCTGTGGCCTCTCTCCTCATCCCACCCCTCCACCGCCCATCTATGGCCTCTCTCCTCATCCCACCCCTCCACTGCCCATCTGTGGCCTCTCTCCTCATCCCACCCCTCCACCGCCCATCTGTGGCCTCTCTCCTCATCCCACCCCTCCACCGCCCATCTGTGGCCTCTCTCCTCATCCCACCCCTCCACCGCCCATCTGTGGCCTCTCTCCTCATCCCACCCCTCCACCACCCATCTGTGGCCTCTCTCCTCATCCCACCCCTCCACCGCCCATCTGTGGCCTCTCTCCTCATCCCACCCCTCCACCGCCCATCTGTGGCCTCTCTCCTCATCCCACCCCTCCACCGCCCATCTGTGGCCTCTCTCCTCATCCCACCCCTCCACCGCCCATCTGTGGCCTCTCTCCTCATCCCACCCCTCCACCGCCCATCTGTGGCCTCTCTCCTCATCCCACCCCTCCACTGCACATCTGTGGCCTCTCTCCTCATCCCACCCCTCCACTGCCCATCTGTGGCCTCTCTCCTCATCCCACCCCTCCACTGCCCATCTGTGGCCTCTCTCCTCATCCCACCCCTCCACTGCCCATATCTGGCCTTTCTCTTCACCCCACCCCTCCACTGCCCATCTGTGGCCTCTCTCCTCATCCCACCCCTCCACTGCCCATCTGTGGCCTCTCTCCTCATCCCACCCCTCCACTGCCCATCTGTGGCCTCTCTCCTCATCCCACCCCTTCACTGCCCATCTGTGGCCTCTCTCCTCATCCCACCCCTCCACTGCCCATCTGTGGCCTCTCTCCTCATCCCACCCCTCCACTTCCCATCTGTGGCCTCTCTCCTCATCCCACCCCTCCACTGCCCATATGTGGCCTTTCTCTTCATCCCACCCCTCCACTGCTCCACCTCCCTGACCTCTGCCTGACCCCCAGAGCACCCTGGGATGGCATGAGGCTACCCTGGTCTTCCTCCTTCCACGCTCTCTCTCTTTTGTTTGTTTGCTTTCTTGCTCCATCTCTTTCTCTCTCTCCATATTCATCTCATCTCTTTCTCTCTCTCCATCTCCATCTCATCTCTTTCTTTCTCTCCATCTTCATCTCATCTCTTTCTCTCTTTCCATCTTCATCTCATCTCTTTCTCTCTCTCCATCTTCATCTCATATTTTTCTCTCTCTCCATCCTCATCTCTTTCTCTCTCTCTCCATCTTCATCTTCATCTCTTTCTCTCCATCTCATCTCTTTCTCTCTCTCCATCCTTATCTCTTTCTCTCTCTTTCCATCCTCATCTCTTTCTCTCTCTCTCCATTTTCATCTCATCTCTTTCTCCATCTTCATCTCTTTCTCTCTCTCCATCTTCATCTCATCTCTTTCTCTCTCTCCATCCTCATCTCTTTCTCTCTCTCCATCCTCATCTCTTTCTCTCTCTCTCCATCTTCATCTCATCTCTTTCTCTCTCTCTCCATCTTCATCTTCATCTCTTTCTCTCTCTCTCCATCCTCATCTCTTTCTCTCTCTCTCCATTTTCATCTCATCTCTTTCTCTCCATCTTCATCTCATCTCTTTCTCGCTCTCTCCATCTTCATCTCATCTATTTCTCTCTCTCCATCTTCATCTCATCTTTTTCTCTCTCTCCATCCTCATCTCTTTCTCTCTCTCTCCATCTTCATCTTCATCTCTTTCTCTCCATCTTCATCTCATCTCTTTCTCTCTCTCCATCCTCATCTCTTTCTCTCTCTCCATCCTCATCTCTTTCTCTCTCTCTACATCTTCATCTCATCTCTTTCTCTCTCCATCTTCATCTCTTTCTCTCTCTCCATCTTCATCTCATCTCTTTCTCTCTCTCTCCATCTTCATCTTCATCTCTTTCTCTCTCTCTCTCTCCATCCTCATCTCTTTCTCTCTCTCTCCATCTTCATCTCATCTCTCTCCATCTTCATCTCATCTCTTTCTCTCTCTCTCTCTCTCTCCATCCTCATCTCTTTCTCTCTCTCTCCATCCTCATCTCTTTCTCTCTCTCTCCATCTTCATCTCATCTCTTTCTCTCTCTCTCCATCTTCATCTCTTTCTCTCTCTCTCTCTCCATCCTCATCTCTTTCTCTCTCACTCCATCTTCATCTCATCTCTCTCCATCTTCATCTCATCTCTTTCTCGCTCTCTCCATCTTCATCTCATCTTTTTCTCTCTCTTCATCCTCATCTCTTTCTCTCTCTCTCTCCATCTTCATCTTCATCTCTTTCTCTCCATCTTCATCTCATCTCTTTTCTCTCATCTCCATCCTCATCTCTTTCATCTCTCTTTCCATCCTCATCTCTTTCTCTCTCTCTCCATCTTCATCTCATCTCTTTCTCTCTCTCTCCATCTTCATCTCATCTCTTTCTCTCTCTCTCCATCTTCATCTCTTTCTCTCTCTCTCTCTCCATCCTCATCTCTTTCTCCATCTTCATCTCATCTCTCTCCATCTTCATCTCATCTCTTTCTCGCTCTCTCCATCTTCATCTCATCTTTTTCTCTCTCTTCATCCTCATCTCTTTCTCTCTCTCTCTCCATCTTCATCTTCATCTCTTTCTCTCCATCTTCATCTCATCTCTTTCTCTCTCTCCATCCTCATCTCTTTCTCTCTCTTTCCATCCTCATCTCTCTCTCTCTCTCTCCATCTTCATCTCATCTCTTTCTCTCTCTCTCCATCTTCATCTCTTTCTCTCTCTCTCTCTCCATCCTCATCTCTTTCTCTCTCTCTCTCCATCTTCATCTCATCTCTTTCTCTCCATCTTCATCTCATCTCTTTCTCTCTCTCTCCATCCTCATCTCTTTCTCTCTCTCTCTATCCTCATCTCTTTCCATCTTCATCTCATCTCTTTCTCTCTCTCTCCATCCTCATCTCTTTCTCTCTCTCTCCATCTTCATCTCATCTCTTTCTCTCTCTCTTAATTTCTCTCTATAATTTCTGCTCACGCCACTCTAATTTACTTTCTCTCCCTCCCCCTCTATCATTTCACAGCCTGAATACATCCAACAGAATAGACCACTCATCCTGAAGTGAGAGAGAAAGAGAGAGAGAGGGACCAGTGGCTATTGAATGTGTGGAGTAGAAAGTGGAGGACTGGCTAGTCTGGTTTAGGGGGACTGGAGAGTGTGAGAGAGCGTGTGACTAATAAGTGATATTCTCAGTAGACGTGTGAGCCTGTAAGGTGGAGTAGGCCCTCCGACTCAGAGCTGAATAGCAGGGACTCAGCTACTTTTGAAGTCATTCAACATGGAACCAATAACAAACTGAGTGGCATCATACAGCGCTGAGTGGCCTAATCATGAAGTTGAGAGTCTGAGAAGAAGGGGGAAAACTATTACACCAAACCACAAACAGAACTGTTTTTACTCAAAGTGATTAAATCAGAGCAATGGATGTAATGATGCCAAGGAAGACAACTGAGCTAGTTCAACTAACACATTTACGTACATTTTTCCCGCCGGCCTAGAATGTAATGAATAAAATAATGAATAAATACATACAGTATGGACTGGGGTCATAGAAACTGTGTGTAACGTGTGTTTGTGGGGTGTCAGTCACAATGTCAGGCCTCTGACAACCTAAATCTACAGTCGATGTCCACGGCCTCGCGGAAATATAATTAGCATAATAACAACATCCCCATCAACATCTGTCTGTTTAAGCTAGAGAAATATTTTTTCACATGCACTTTCTATTCATTGCTTTGCCAATGTTTTTTGCAGTATTACTTTAGTGCCTTATTGCAAACAGGATGCATGTTTTGGAAATATTTTATTCTGTACAGGCTTCCTTCTTTTCAATTAGGTTAGTATTGTGGAGTAACTACAATGTTGTTGATCATCCGCCATTAAACTCTGTAACTGTTTTAAAGTCACCATTGGCCTCATAGTAAAATCCCTGAGCAGTTTCCTTCCTCTCTGGCAACTGAGTTAGGAAGGATGCCTGTATCTTTGTAGTGACTGGGTGTATTGATACTCCAACCAACGTGTAATTAATAGCTTCACCAGGCTCGAAGGGATATTCAATGTTGGCTTTTTTTCTTTTTTCCCCCATCTACCAATAGGTGCCCTTCTTTGTGAGGCATTGGAAACCCTCCCTGGTCTATGTGGTTGAATCTGTGTTTGAAATTCACTGCTCAACTGAGGGACTTTACAGATAATTGTGTGTGTGAGGTACAGAGATGAGGTAGTCATTGAAAAAATCATATTAATCACTATTATTGCACACAGAGTGAGTCCATGCAACTTATTATGTGACTTGTTAAGCAAATTATTACTCAAAACTTATTTAGGCCATAACAAAGGGATGATTACTTATTGACTCAAGACATTTTAGCTTTTCATTAATTTTGAATAACATAATTCCCCTTTGACATTATGGGGTATTGTGTGCAGGCCAGTGACAAAGAATCTCAAATGAATACATTTTAAATTCAGGCTGTAACACAGAATGTGGACAAGGTCAAGGGGTGTGAATACTTTCTGAAGGCACTGTAAGAATCTGTTATTCAACATGTTTCTATGGGCTAATAATACCGGTAAGGCCAAATTCAATGTTTCATCAAATACTGCTTTAATATATTTTTATGCCTAAAGGGGTGCTAAACTTCAAAATCTAATAACTAAATGATCTCCATCTTAGACTCTTAAGGAATAATGCATCAGCCATGATTGGTTAATCCTCTGAAACCAGTTTTGTCTCTCTGGTGGAAAAGTCAAACAGAAGATCTGGAATCCTTTTCCCTCACCCCCTCAGGCACCTCACCCTCCCTGGAACCCACTCGCATGCATAACATAAGCCGCTGAGCTAAAGGTGTCAGGCATACCTATCGAGGAGGGCCCCCCTAGCCTGACCTACGGATAGCCCAGAGGGACATTAATTATAGAAGGCTCTGACTCAAGGGTCTCCAACAGGTTGATCGTGAGCTACCAGTGGCTAGCAGACCACCTGAGTAGCTCGCCAAACAGACATGCAATTTCATGTGTTCCACTGCAAGCTCACAGCTATTACCTAACCAACACAACATTGACATTATCCCACCCCTGGTTAGCTACTATTGGCTTAAAAAGACAAACCTAACACAGTACTATATCTGCCAATACATTTCCAACAATATTGTCCCTTTCTGTCTGTGTGGTGCGGGCGTTTGTCTATCACGGTGGGTCATTGGCGAATTAACGGCTCTTCTTGGTGAACGTCGGTATCCGAATCGCATATGTGGAAGTGTCGTTCATTTGGCTCCCTGATTTCCATACTTTTACTACTGCTTTTTGATCTCCAGACATTGATTATCTGCAGATAAAATATAAAAACATTCTCTGAAGATGGTAATTCCTCAGTGCAAAAACAATATAGTGAGGAGAGAGCCTCATTCTGGTCCACACTACTTTTTTCAGTGTGTAAAATGTTGTCTTCATTTTTTTCTTTGCAGGGCATCTAATAATTTTTGTTCGGGTAAAAATATATTTGAACTCACATTTCACAATCTGAGATAACTGTAGGCAACGTTTTAGGCTTTAAATTAGTGATGCACCATTTTCCCTCGTGGTCTTAGTTGAATTTCTAAGCATTACTAAACGAAAAGCTGTGTGGGAGCCAAATATTACAGCTCACAGACAAGACTCGGAATGCCCATCACTAGTAGTTAATGTGATAACTGTCGTGGGTTGACAGAAATCCTTTCCCCAAAACCTTCTCAATTATATGTTACCTGCAAAGTAGTCTTACCTGGCAGAAGTACAGTACATTATGAGCAAGTATATCATTTGTTTATATTATTTGTTATTTGCAAATTTTGCCATGAAATGAGCAGCTAAAGGGGAATTACACTCAAAAATCTAAATGTGTTAGTTTTTTGCAGATTTTAGAGTTTTTCACGAACCATTATTTAACCAGGTATACTTACTCTTGTACACTAAGGACCCGGGGAAGAGTTGCAGGGGAGAGGAGAAGAATGAATGCTGTGATGATTGTCAGGCTTTACCTGATCAGGTTTCTCATTCGTCATCATGGGGGCCCTGACAACTGACACTTAAAACTCTTCTTTTATTATTCAGCTAGGCAGATTCACATTTAAACTGCTTGTCTTTTCATCTGTCTCTCTTAAACAGTCTAACTACTGTACTGAACTGTACTGAGACAGACAGACAGACAGACAGACAGACAGACAGACAGACAGACAGACAGACAGACAGACAGACAGACAGACAGACAGACAGACAGACAGACAGACAGACAGACAGACAGACAGACAGACAGACAGACAGACAGACAGACAGACAGACAGACAGACAGACAGACAGACAGACAGACAGACAGACAGACAGACAGACAGACAGACAGACAGACAGACAGACAGACAGACAGACAGACAGACAGACAGACAGACAGACAGACAGACAGACAGACAGACAGACAGACAGACAGACAGACAGACAGACAGACAGACAGACAGACAGACAGACAGACAGATAGATAGATAGATAGATAGATAGATAGATAGATAGATAGATAGATAGATAGATAGATAGATAGATAGATAGATAGATAGATAGATAGATAGATAGATAGATAGATAGATAGATAGATAGATAGATAGATAGATACCCACACACACCATTATACAGTATCTAGTATAGGTCTGATTAATGACTGATCAACTCATCGACAATAAAAGTCAGTGCCGTCACCATGGTGATAAAACTAGCTCAATCCCTGTCACTTAAACATTGACAAATGCATACCAGGAAATTGAAATAGATGTGTACAGTAGCCTACACTACATGAGGATTGAGGGGTTGTTGTTAACACTACCTGTATGGGACAGGGCGATAGCTACATGGTGTAGTGTTCCATTGCTGCCCTCTCAATCTACAGACCGACAAAATAGATTTTAAACATAGAATGTCAGTCCATGTGGGGTGTGTTCAGTTGTGAACTAGGCCACGGTTAGCTTGCTGGCTAGCACCCTCCCCGCTCCTGATACATTTCCTGGGAGGATATACAAATATATGATAATCACTTTATTTGTAAGTGCTTTTCAAACGTTACGCTCAAAGCACTCATTTAATGCATCCCTCCCTATACAATCCATAGGCATGTCAATACAACAGCTCTGACTACTGTATGTACGTGGAGAGATAGCATACTGTTTGCCTGCCACCACGAGATCACAGCAATCTGTCCCAACAAATGAAGACATCTTGTTGTGATCCATCCAGTGTTAGATTAGACGACGGCTGGTCACCGGATTCCCTTGGTTTCTACGACAACTCCGGTTACTAATGGACCAGAAAGGACGTAGAAACAAACCAAACGGGGAAGAGAGACAGAAAGGTGCAGAGAGGTCAGAGAATTTGAAGGTTACCCCAGTCTAACGGCGAATCCAAACAAATAAACGCTCAGGTGTGTTATTCTCTGTCGAAACGGTGTCTTAATGATGTGGAGTTAACACAGACTAAATAACCGTGTCTCCCCGTGCACTGACAGATTCAGAAATAATTGACCAGCATGCTGCAAACGGAGACGCGCAAGGCAGAGAATTCAATCCTACGGCTGACAGACACCATTGAGCGTGTCACTAGATTTCTGCATTAATACACAAAGCAATGTCAGGTCAGGGATAGAGGCGTAGGAGCTCCTGCTAGTTATTTGCAAATGCATCTATGAGGGTAAATTACCTGGGAATCCCAGTCATATGGGCTAGTTAACGGATTTCCTGACAGTGGCCTGCCTTGCTAAAAAAGACCTGGATTTACTGGCTGTCAAAATCATGATAGATTGTTTATTTTTTGTCACATTGTTTCCTTCTTTCTTTAACTGCCAGCGAAAAAAGAAAACAAAAAACTCCTATCCAATATCTTCTCTGAGCTCAGTGAGAACATCTTCCAGACAAAGACAAACAGACCAAAACGGACACAAAGGACCATAACCTTATGAGAACAGCTAGCTGAAGGTGTGTCACTTCATCCACACATTCCCAGGATCTCAAGCAGGTGGTAAAAAAAGCAGGCTTGGTAAAAAATGAGCAAACACAGTTATCCATTACTCTGACTATAGCTTTGATCTTTGAGGAGTAAACACACATACAACATACAGCAAACCTGTCATCGTGTTGTCATACACGTGTAAATCATTCCCTTTCTGACACGAACCCCCCGACAACAAAACGTCTACCTTCCCAACGGGGTCACAGAGCAAGCTGATACCTCCAATGGTGAGACAAAGCCCTAGCTCTACGGGCCAGAGAGCGAGCTGCCAGCGATAGCGACAGAGGTGACAATAGCACAGTGGCGTTGTGAAGAACACTGCCTTGGAGCTATGCCGTGAAGAGCAACAATACCGCCCTACATGAAAACTCAGCCACCAAGGAGCTCAATACTGTCTGCTTTAAAAAGTTCACAATGCCACGCCAAGGTCTGTCTATACTCCTTTTTTCCCTTTCTTTTGTTTGTTTGTGTGTTCCTATTCAGGCTGAGTGTTCCTATTCAGGCTGAGTGTTCCTATTCAGGCTGAGTGTTCCTATTCAGGCTGAGTGTTCCTATTCAGGCTGAGTGTTCCTATTCAGGCTGAGTGTTCCTATTCAGGCTGAGTGTTCCTATTCAGGCTGAGTGTTCCTATTCAGGCTGAGTGTTCCTATTCAGGCTGAGTGTTCCTATTCAGGCTGAGTGTTCCTATTCAGGCTGAGTGTTCCTATTCAGGCTGAGTGTTCCTATTCAGGCTGAGTGTTCCCATTCAGGCTGAGTGTTCCTATTCAGGCTGAGTGTTCCCATTCAGGCTGAGTGTTCCTATTCAGGCTGAGTGTTCCCATTCAGGCTGAGTGTTCCTATTCAGGCTGTTCCTATTCAGGCTGAGTGTTCCTATTCAGTGTTCCTATTCAGGCTGAGTGTTCAGGCTGAGTGTTCCTATTCAGGCTGAGTGTTCCTATTCAGGCTGAGTGTTCCTATTCAGGCTGAGTGCATTCAGGCTGAGTGTTCCTATTCAGGCTGAGTGTTCTATTCCTGAGTGTTCCCATTCAGGCTGAGTGTTCCTATTCAGGCTGAGTGTTCCTATTCAGGCTGAGGCTCAGGCAGTGTTGCTATTCAGGCTGAGTGTTCCTATTCAGGCTGAGTGTTCCCATTCAGGCTGAGTGTTCCCATTCAGGCTGAGTGAGTGTTCCTATTCAGGCTGAGTGTTCCCATTCAGGATGAGATTCAGGCTCAGTGTTCCTATTCAGGCTGAGTGTTCCCATTCAGGCTGAGTGCTCAGTGTTCCCATTCAGGATGAGGCTCAGTGTTCCTATTCAGGCTGAGTGTTCCCATTCAGGCTGAGTGTTCCCATTCAGGCTCAGTGTTCCCATTCAGGCTGACGCTCAGTGTTCCCATTCAGGCTGAGTGTTCCCATTCAGGCTGAGGCTCAGTGTTCCCATTCAGGCTCAGTGTTCCTATTCAGGCTGAGTGTTCCCATTCAGGCTGAGGCTCAGTGTTCCCATTCAGGCTCAGTGTTCCTATTCAGGCTGAGTGTTCCCATTCAGGCTGAGGCTCAGTGTTCACATTCAGGCTCAGTGTTCCTATTCAGGCTGATTGTTCCCATTCAGGCTGATTCTCAGTGTTCCCATTCAGGCTCAGTGTTCCCATTCAGGCTGAGGCTCAGTGTTCCCATTCAGGCTGAGGCTCAGTGTTCCCATTCAGGCTCAGTGTTCCCATTCAGGCTGAGGATCAGTGACAAACAAAAGGCTGGGGCGGAGCGGCCGGGGCTATCATCGTTTCGACAAGTAGGTGGAAACGCTATCTTTCATTACACCCAGTATAAATAGTGTAATCTATCAGTGCTGCCAATCAAGGTGATTGATTAGGCGCTGTCAGAGGCTATAGAGTGGCACATAAGAAAAGTTTGGTTAACAATGCCGGTAGCTATCTGGTGCCTGAGTGGTGCGCCGTTGGCTGCTGCCTGCCTGGCTGCCTGGCTGACACACAGCAGTGATTAATGTGTTGTCAGCCTGTAATCCCACACCCACGCTTAATGAGGCAGGAATTTATCATCTTTACAGAGTGGCAGATGTCAGGAAAGGGGAAAGGAATCCAAGTGGTTGGAAACAATATACTTTTTCTCGCCGTGCCTGACGTGTCTGACAAGCTTTATAAACCACAAAGAGGGCCTGTATAAGCACAAACTTCAATGCAGGGGACTTTCGGTTTGGCATCCTCCCCTCCCTCCTGCCCTCTCGGCCTCCTTCTCCCCTTCCCTCGCTCCTGAAAGTCAACAACTGCTGTTGAGAGCAGAGAGTTTCCCATAGCGCCGCACTGACCTCTGAGTGACTCACGACAAAGTAAATGGGTTTAGTTAAAAAACACAAATGATGACTGAACCCTAAAGTTAAGTCAATACAAGGACAGTTTGTCAATCATCACTTATGTTAAATGAGTTTTAGGATCCAAAACTCACAACTCACATTCTGTTTACTACACCAAAGATAATCATCAAAAGAATAATTTATAAACCACAAACCCACACAGATCCTCCCATCCTAATCAGATGAAAAGATATAAAGTATCAACATTATAAGCATTAGTGCGTTAAGACATACTTAGAACTCACAGAGGCACCATTGGCATTATCTGATACAATCTTAGGCAGGATTACGCTAACGACGCTAACTAGACCTAAAGACTATAGAGGAAATGAAGGAGCTACCTCCTCAATTAACATTAGCTGACGTTGGTACTTTTTATATCGATGTGGAAACTGAAATGTTGACAAAACACTAATTCCCCTATCAACTAAAGAAGATAGATAGATAGATAACGGAGCCATCGCTGTCAGAGAGTGATCCAACCTCGGCACGGTCCAGGGAAACAACAGCATTAGCTACAGACAGAGTCCTTCAGAACCCAACCAGCTGTCTCTCATTAGGCTGGCAACGGATCCTCATCACCAAGGACTTACACACGCATACATACATACACACGCACGCACACACAAATACACAAACACCAGAGACTAACACAGAGAGTGCAGCTGTGATTCTAACACAGAAAAACACTTGTACTCTGTACTGACTAAAAACATCATTTAATAAATCATGTCATTGAATGAAGCTACAGTTAAGCATTAGATTAGTTGACATTGACAGTGTGTTAGTCAGTCTTTAGCTAACTCAATGGTTGTGGATATAAGAAGGAAATACTAGAATACAGGCTAGTTCAGTGTAGGTTAAAAGAGGACCACAATGGAAATACATTGTAAAACTTTGTGTTATCGTCAATGATTTTTAAATATATTGTATCCACTTTGGTAGTTTGAAATTTACTTTAAAATGGTCAAATAACACCAATCTATCTAGAATAACTGTTTCTGCAAAAAGTAGGGCTTGGAGCGTTTTGTGGGAACGTGAGATCAAATGGGAAGGGATCAACTTCAAAATGTTAACATTCTCATTGGCTTGTTATTATACAATATCTGGTACATTTCTGGAACATTATGTACCTTTCTGATGCTAAAACCGAAAGCTTAATAATATCATAATGATAAAGAAGTCTTCAAATACATGGATTTTACTAAGTGAATAAAAAGTAGCAGAGCTTGTTCAAGCAATATTATTACTTGTCAAAGTTTATAAAAACTGTATTTTCAATACAGGGTAAAAGTATATCACATTATTATGGTCAGCCTTGGACTGCTTTCAGTCGGGCCTCATACTAATTGCATGAGACATCGAGACAACAAATGATTCACCACAATGGCTTCCCACCCATGTTCTTTATACCAAAACCCAGAGAGGAAAATCAGTTCATATAAAACTAGTTCTACTCAGAAACAGTAATAGAGTCCTTAAAAACATCTGTTGGTTTTTATACGTTTTCCACCAAATGAATAATCCATCTATCACTACTCCTATTAGAGTGACGTGACACTTAGGTCACGCAGGTGGCACCCCGTGTCTCTGCACTTTGAACGGGTTGGTAAATCAATCCTGCCGCTATTACTTACAATTAAAGGTGCTTTAAACTTTTACAGTGTGTTTATGATATGAGGGGCCTGTGATGTGATTTATAAGGACGCTCTGAGTCATTCCCTCTGATTACAGTTGTTTGCGTGGACCGTTGCCCTCTCCGCGACCTCACAAGTTACAGCTGCCAAATCGTTTAGAATGCATAACATACAGTGGGATGCCTCTTTTCTCTCCGTTTTCTGAGCTGATCGGTCCAAACACAGAGTGAACGGGCCCATACTGAGCCAACACTTCAGTGCCGATCCAAAGACTGTAAGAACCGACAGACACCTCACCACTCTGGAAACGGAAGCAGAAATCCCCTCATTCCCTGACAGAGAAGGCCCACGTGGTCCATGCTGTCCCTGACATGTGGAAGACAGTACTTTCATATGTTTCTGGTGCTGACTGAAGCGTGCAGGGAAAGAGACAGAGAGAGAAAGTGGAGAGAGTCAGAATGTACTGCTGTTTCCTGTTGCCTAAACACTTGAAACAAAAACCTCAATAACAAGATGATTATAGACTTAACAAGCTGGAATGGTCATGTTGTGAACTGGCCTGTCACGCTAACAATTAAAAGAGATTCATCTCTATTATTTCTTTGTTGTTTTCAGTGAATTGAGTTGTCTAGAGTCCATCAGAATGCACAAACACAGCGATGAGAATGACTGTCATACTTCCAGCACTATTGTCTGGTATGTCACTTACACATCTGTTTCCTATTTATTTTGCTGTCAACTTTTTCTGTCTTGTCTTTTTTCCATGTAGAAGTTTTACAGCCTGCACAGTATCCATCACAAAATGCTATTACTCTTAATAGCTCTCACTACAAAATGAATAACAGCGTAACATAAATAACAACAAAAAATGGCTCAGTGATGAAAGGATAATGTACTTCAATCAATCGATAGCCAATGGAAAAGAATGGAAAAGAAAACATCCAGTATTTGAGTGTTAGCACAAGTTGGTGTGAGGCCAACAGAGGGTAAAAACCCATACTCCACCTTACTGTACTGACTTAACCTATACTGTAGCAGACCAAAGACAATGTCTGACATGAAGTACTAATGTCATTGAAATATGAAGCTGAAAATATATAAATCACTAGGCTGAGAGAAAACGGTATAATAAACCTGTTTTCACAGCAGTCTGTTTGGTTGGTTTTTCTTGTCCTGTTGAGAAGCATATCCTGAGAGGACACGTGTATATCCAATAAAATGATTCAGCAAACCCACTGAAGACACATGCACAGAGCAATATCGCATGCTGTTTGTTATGTCTGAAAGCTTCAGGGAACTCATAACTCTCTAGTGCAGAGAAGAACGTAGCGGCAAACTTTACAGGCCACACTAGAGACATTTAAAAAGAAGAAAAGAAGAAAGCAAGATAATAACTGATATCCTTCTATTCCCTTCCAGAAGATTCCTAATGCAAAAAAATCACACAAGCATCCATCATGTGTAGGCCTACAATACACAATCATGGCTCTCAAATCATGTGGTTTATTTTACATATTTTGACTTCTTTCCTCTGTGCAAACTTGAAGTGAACCGCTGCAGAGTAAAGCAGGTTAACATTAGTGGAGGGAAAAACAGAACTGAAAAGATCCACTTGAGGACTTTCCTGGCTCTGTCACTGTCGATTCCACAGAAGAGCAGTCACCCTGAGAGCAAGGGCTCATGGGAGACGAGAGCTGGCTCGAACCGCCTCGCGACTCTGTCTGCTTCACATTAACGCTTTGCATTACACGCAGGAAGATGTGGGGAGAAAAACTCATGTCCCGGGCTCTGAAATCAAGTCAAACTCTCCCTCTGAGCAAAATCTATGTGACATCCACGGAACCGCTATACCCCCTGACGTCGCTACCAAGCTGTGTTTAGTGGCAGGGGACTGAGCACTTACTTCATTCACTGTGAAATGTACTTTAACATGCGGGACGGGGAGTGAAATATCATAATACCAGTCAAATCCGACATGGCTTCTCTGAGTGGTGCTCGGGATAGCAGAAATAGAGAACATGTTGTCAGAGTGTTTTGATAGACATGGTCAGTTTAACCCAAGGTTTTAACAACAGGCTTGTGATGGTGAGTCAGCAGGAGGGAGGCTGAGGGAGGTTAGGGAGTGAAGCCACGGTAGAAACCACGTGTATTTTCCGAGAACAGCCCAGAGCAGTCCAAATGGCTCTATGTGGTTTAGCGCCATCGCATTCCATGACCTCCGAGTCCTCAAAGAGAATTATCACATTATGACATTCCAACACGCCCAAAATACAGCTCAAGGCTTTTCCACTCTCTGCCTCTGCTTCTTCTCTTCTCTGTGTGTCTGTCGATGTCTCAGAAAAACACTTCAATGGCCTTTACTCAATTGACATGTTTACTTCAGGTTTTTGGCCATCCCCCTCTTTCCTTCACATACCCCCTCTTTTTGTTTCTATTTGTCTCTCTTCCTCTCAGTCTACAGTGGGTTCCGATATTATTGACACCCTTGATAAACATGAGCAAAACTTACTGTAAAAAATAAATAATTCAAATACGGAGATATATTGTATGGCAATTTTTTGTATTTTTTTTTTTACAATTGCTCAGAGAAAGAGATTTTGTTTAATCTCAAAATGGTATATAATAAATCATTAATTAAATACCTTTCAATAACTACACCTTGCAAGGATAACGACATAGTTGCTTTTCTAAAATGTTTTATGAGTTGGAGAACACATTGGGAGGGATACTAGACCATTCCTTCATACAGAATCCTTCCAGATCCTTGATATCCTTTATCTGCGCTTTTGGACTGCTCTCTTCAATTCAAACCAGAGGTTTTCGATGGGATTCAAGTCCGGAGACTGAATCCCAACGTATGGAGGAGCACGCCTGCAACTAACAGTTTGAATGTCTCCCCCTAGTGGTAGCACTAAGTATACATGAATATTATAGCAAAACCATGGAGGATCCCAATATTAACGTTGTGTACACAAACTTTGATTTCAAAATATGGACATTTATATCATCACAGAACAATGTTTTGTTGTTGTTGTAAGGTTAATAATATAAGCCAGATAGGCCTATGACATACATTATCATATGTCATAAGTCCCAAAGAGGGTGTTTTGTCCTGCACCTGCATTTATCCTAGTCATCAGTGACAGAGCATTGGGCTAGGTACATGTTTGACATCAATGTGTGTACAATTACAATGGTAATAAAATGGCAAATTTGAGGAAATGTTATATACAGGTAGAATGGAATGGTCTGCCGGTGTGGTAGGATTTGTGGTCTTTGACACTCATGTAGGTGTTATAACCAGACAAAAAAATATTGCAATATATGTCATAACACATCTAAATATATGTGTCATGACAGTGTTATGCCAGATTATGTCAGCTGTTATGACTTATGACAAGGTTATGACTGTGTCATAACGTGTTGATTTTGTGGCATTGTCATCACACTGTCACTGGGGCCCTTGTTAACCTTTTACACTTGTGGGAATTGGCCTATATGAATGACTAAATGTGCATGTTTTTACAGAAGTGATATGAAAATGCATAACCATGTTAGCAATTGAAAGGGAATCCTTTAGAGATTATGGGAAATTACTAGCACAAAAGGTGAGGACACAACAGTTCAACTGACACAAGACCGAATCCAAACATTACACAGTTGATTTTATGCAGACTTGATATTTAGTGTACTTTTCGGTGCATTTGTTGATAACGAAATCTGAAAATACTCTGGATACATTCAGTAACGTGATAAGAATATTATTGGAAAATTTGGGGTAGGTGCAACATAAAATACAAGGGTTTGAGTGAGAGGACTAACTGTTGTCTCCAAGGCCACACACCTCTCCAAAGTGTGCACAGTTCCTTAGTAATTTCAATGCACTTTGATGACCCATAGAGTCTTCAACTATACAGTGTTTTTTGTATCTCTCCTAGCTGTGCCGTGGAGGGATCACAACAAGAACACTCGCAGTTGTTTGGTTGGAACACAACCCTGCAGCCCCTGTTGTTACTCAATCCAAAAACAGTCCATTATAAATCGCAATGTGCGTCAGGTGGGCTTCATTTGAAAGCTTGTTCTTATGCCAACATGACTAGCTAAGTTATGAAAACACAATTTTACAGTGTTGGGGTTTCACAATGCAACGCAGAGAAACACATCGGAATTCTTGTGCACATAGAAAAGAGACATGAGTGCATTCAGGTGCGTGTGCCGCGGCAAATTGTCTTAACAATAGACAAAAATAGGCTAATTCTGCTCAGAACAACCCAGATGTCAGAGTCGTGTGTATAGGTGGCAGGGAAGTCAGGCGCAGGAGAGTCAAACGGAGTGTAAAATGGAGTCTTTTAATGAATGTCCACGTAACATGCTCCATAACACTAATAAGAATAGAATATAAACAAACATGGGTACGAGGACCCGTCGCGCACCTATACAACAAACACAACACTGACAATAAACAATCTCTGACAAAGACATGAGGGGAAACAGAGGGTTAAATACACAACAGGTAATGAATGGGTTTGAAACCAGGTGTGTAGGAAGACAAGACAAAACCAATGGAAAATGAAAAATGGATCGATGATGGCTAGAAGACCGGTGACGTCGGCCGCCGAGCACCGCCCGAATAAGGAGAGGCAACGACTTCGGCAGAAGTCGTGACACCAGGGTATGATGCCATGTCATCTTGTAACTGTACATCAAACATAGTGATCATAAATGTTGACACTGTATATGACGTGAGTTTTATGATACGGAAAGGAGAAGTGCACTTTTGGACTCAAGGGTGTTTGGCTTGCTTTTATGACATCAAAGCGGTATTTATTAGAATCCTCAACGTCTCATCTTTCAAAATACATAGAGTCCTCTTCATTTACAGCATTTCTCTCACTCAGACAATAAATACATGTGCCCAATTAGCGGGAGGGGTGGAGGAGACTTCATGTCGTGCGATGTGCTCAAGTACCGAGCGGCTGTCAGTCAAAACCCATACAGAGCTGCGAAGCGCAGAGCAAGAGCTCTGACGTCATGTATACCATGTTACTGTACAGCCACTGTGTTCCAATATAGGTGTTTATCAGTGCCCAAATCAGCCGTTTTCAACCCGTATATGCGTACGAGTGTAAGGGGTTAAGGACAATAGCATCATGAACTTTACCCAGTACAAGGACATTTTAGCCAAAAACCTGGTTGCTGCTACCATTAGGCTGAAACTTGTCCTCAAGTGGATCTTCCAGCAAAATAATAACCCCAAGCACATCAAAATAAATGGTTAATTAGCCACAAAATCAACATTTAGCAGCGGACATCTCAGTCTCCGGACTTAAAATCCATAAGCAGTCCATAATCGCAGACGAAGGATATCAAAGATCTGGAAAGATTCTGTACTGAGGATTTGTCTAAGATCCCTCCCAATGTGTTCTCCAACTCATAAATCATTTTAGAAAAAGGCTCAGTGCCATTGTCCTCGTAAGGTGAGGTATTAAAAAGGTATTGAAAACGTACCACCTTTTAAAAGAAAAAAACATATAACTTGTTAAACAAAATCTCTTTCTCTGAGCAAATGTATTGGTATAAAATAATATAATTGTTTTGCATACAATATAACTCAGCATTTGAATTGGTGTCAATAATTTAGGTATGTCTCTCCCTCTATTTCTGTCTCTATTTCTGTCTCTGTCTCTCGGTTTGTCTCATTGCTCGTCTTCTCCACTCAGGAAATCCAATAAGACACGTACGCGTACAATAACGTGGTCTTCGTAACTATGGTTGAGGAAGATGACGTACCTAGCTAGTGTACGACACAGACTGTACAGTAGCGCCACATAAAATAACACACACTGAGACACAGAGTGTTATGCATTTCTAGGGCCCAGTGGTGCGTGAAGACATGATCAATTCAATGAGCTGCAAAAGGGTCTTTGTTCACACTGTAAATGTTAACTTTTACAGTCGGTCATTTTTCTTTCTCTTAATCTGTCAACACTGATTGTTGATATGACTTAAATCCAGTTTTTCCATCATTTAAAAAGTCTTCACAATCTTGATGGGCATTGTCTGTAGACCACACTAATAAAGTATATTGTATGATACCAATATAGGTTTGATATTGACATTACTCAACACAGAGCAGAGCCAATCTTATAACAAATACTGTAAAATAGAGTACTTATCCTACATCAGATAAGAGCAGTTTTTTTTACGTGCGTATGAGTGCTTTGAGCAGACATCCAACTGTTTATGATTTAGCAGACTTGGAAAACGTTCAGAATGTTGGAGAAGTGACGGTATTCATAATGTATTAAAGCTCATTGCTTTGTTATCAGAACCATGTGGCAGCCCATGGTGCCATGCCATAACGGCATGATTGAAACGCAGTTTAAACCGTGGTCACACTCCATTCTGATGTGACTCAAACTAAGTCTCTGTCCCAAATGGCATCCTATTCTCTACGTAGAGCACTATGGGGCCTGTTCAAAAGTAGTGCCCCAAATAGGGAACAGGGTGCCATTTGAGATGCAGCCCAGGAGGTCTCCAAAGTTCAGAGCTGCCTCCTCCTTAGCACGCCCATTAGCTGTTCCGATACATCACGCTAGGAGTAGGAACAACTAGAGAGCAACCTGTTATTTTTCTGATTTACACAGTCATATGAGAGGGGCTTAGATAAGCATGCACAGTATGTGTTCTTCATCATAATAATTCACTTACTGTTAACTAGAAGCAGGGTCAATGAGTGTGTGTCCTTCATTTTAGTGTAGACTGAGGTTTTCACGCTGAGTTTAACATTCATCTTTAAAGTGTGTAATGCAGCTGTTCTGAAAGCGTCTTTAACTTTGATTATAACCTAAACACGGGTTATTCATCAATATATACAGCATCTTCATAACTCTAATACAAAGAGAGTGGGAGAGGTAAAGAAGGAGACAGAGAGAGAGAGAGAGAAATGAGTGAGACTGGAGAGAGTACTAATTAGTGTCCAGTTTAACTGTGCTACAGTAACTCCAGACACCAGGCTCCAGTGTTATGAAGGGACGCCCCACTGTAGGAGACATAAAAGCAAACACAAATGTCTAATTACACCATCATCATCTCTCCCTCCCTACTGCCTCGTTTGTCTGCGCCACTCGTTAATTGGTGACCTGCACGATTGGTCAGAAACACAATGGCTCTGATGATGGAGCCAATTAGATGGCGGGGAGGCGGGTGAGGCGGGGTGTACACATGCCCCGCCGCGCCGGTTACGGCTGCCGCATCATGCCTCATCGGACTCAAAACTAACCGTTACGGACCCAAGCAAACTACGGGACATTTGGAACCACACTACCCCATCTCTCACTCTCTCTATTCTACAGTAAACAAACACCTTATACAGGCTTTATAGAGCATTCACAAGTCTACATAAGCCCTACGTAGATACCTCACAAACAGTTATGAGCAAAGTCATAGTACTGTGGAGGCTGTGTAACGGTTAGACAGTATATTGAGTCAAAGGCTGTTACGGTGGAGCAGAGTGAATACAGTACTGTACTGTAGAAACAGAGAAAGGAACGTTAATCTACTTTAGTAAAGGGTAAGTGAAGACAAACATAATGAGACATTTCCATCTGATAATGTACATAGCATCTTCTGCTATATACTCTGACACAAACACATATAAATCAACTAGAATTAGCGAGATAATCTTCAGCCATATCTAACTCTATGATAACAAAGGCAAGTGTTGCTGCTACATTGGCAGGGCTATGTAAATATAACCCTCCAAAGTGACTTTTGCCTGCCAACAAGCATTGTTAAAGTGCTCGGCTTCTTTTCATATCAAGTGGATGAGCAGTGTTTCATTCCACTTTTCTACATCTAGCAAACATGCCAGAATGGGGTTAAATTATTTCAATGTTTGCTTTTCTTGCTCTGCCACTTGCACGATAAATCAAGAACAAAGAGTTGTGTGGACTGACACTAAAACGCTACAATATTTTGGCTGATTGTCGCAAACGATAAATATTTTGTTTTCTCTGTGCACTTTTAAACCCTGCGTCTGCTCGACACGCATCATGCCTTGTCATTGGTTGGCTTTGTTCTTACCTCCCAGACTCCTTTATGTCTGTAAGGCTCTGGGGACCCTGGGACGATGAGGCCTCGCTGATCCAACCAGTAAATATTTCATGGCCTTACAATTACATGAAATCGAATCTTAGCAAAGCTGTTCATTTCCACCCCTTCGAAAGAAGAGGAGGAGGGGGGAGAGGGGTGAGGGATGAGAAGGGTTACATCTATGAAATCCCAAACTCTAATTAGTCTGCGTGGCTCTAACGAGCGAGGGAGGAATAAGTGCATGGTCGGGGGATAATTAAGCGATTGTGACTGGCGTGTACGTGAGCTGTCGCTCCGATGGCCAGCGCTGTCACGCTCCTCGTTGCTACCGCGACCGGACAGCCTCCCCGTCCACTTTGATCTGGGCTCATGCATACGGAATGAGGTCAGACCGTGGTCATAAACACACACACATACATACATACGCACGCAGGCATGCTTGCACACACAAGGATGCCCTCAGAAGCACACACATACTCATTAAAGAGAGAGTCCCCTCGGAGGGAGGGAGAGGGCTCCTGTTCAAAGGGCCGTCGTACCAGGACCCCTGCAACGGGAGACTGACACTCAGACACGGATGAAGAAAGGGGGACAGGAGGGGAGGATAGACAGGGGGTGAGGGATGAGAATATGTCCGTTTCTTACTGCTCATCCACATCACTTAACCATGGACTTAATATGGTTAGAGGGTTTAGACAAATGATTGACCCCAACGCGAGTGAGGCAACTTTTAGATAATTCAATATATCAGAGATATATCATCTGATCTCACACTGCTAATGAGGAGGACCCTCTGAAAGGCAGAAAAAGAAAGACTGGACGGTCTTCTGAGATGGGAGGGGTTGAGGGTAGCTGAAAGATGGGACTAAAAACAAACAAAAAATAACTATTGTAAAATATACTGTGTCCCGTAAAATGTATATATGGAAGTAGAAGCCTACGTGTTGTTGTCCATTAGTTGACTCCAATTAGGGGAGGGGTGGTAGGGTTAGTTTCTAAAAAGATATATGGGGGATTGGAAATGATGCAGACAATTACATTGATGGAAGCCACACTCTATTTGCAATATTAAACTTTATATATATATATATATATATATATATATATATATATATATATATATATATATATATATATATATATATATATATATATATATAAATGTCCCTATAGATTCCATGAACTGGGCAGTGAAGTACATAATTCTGGATGACAGAATGTTTATTTAAATTAATTTACTGTACTCTAGTTTCCCTGGACTGGAAAGCCCTTCTCTGGTTGCCTAACTCCCAAAGGTGCAGTAACTTCTTTCAAGAATGTAAAACCTCAATTAGTTACATATTTGAAGAGACTTTATACTGTATGTAATGTTCAATTGAGATTCTCCATTGGAAGGGCTTCTTTGCTCCCGAGTGGTGCAGCGGTCTAAGGCACTGCATCTCAGTGCGTCACTGCAGTCACTGGTTCGAATCCAGGCTGCATCACATCCGGCCGTGATTGGGAGTCCCATAGGGCGGCACACAATTGGCCCAGCGCCGTCCGGGTTTGGCTGGGGTAGGCCGTCATTGTAAATAAGAATATGTTCTTAACTGACTTGCCTAGTTAAATAAAGGTAAAAAAATGTACAAAAATTGTCTAGGGCTAGGCTTAATCTGTGTCTGGGAAACCAGCGCTATTAGATCATAAAGGGTGTACTCACCACCGTGTCTGATAACTTGGGTTTAACCACCTTCATGAAGGCTCCCCGTGCCTCAGCCTCCTGCTGTTCAATCTTACAAACCTTCCTAGTGTCTAGGAACTTTAGGGTGGGTAGCTTGTGCAGAACAAAATACCTGAGGAAACACACACAAACAATAATATATGATAACTAACAGATGTACCTTATGTATGGCATCATGACTTGTGTCGGTTGACTGTACACCAAACCATATAACACCATATAACACCATATAACACACTCTTTACTTTATAGAACAATGTTTACATGAAAATGAACATAAATATACCAACAAACAAACGTATATCTACATGACATGATTTGATTACTATACAAACTGAACACATCTAGTGAATACGTCACAAACCACAAGATATCTGTACTGTATAATAGAGAACATAAACTGCCAGAGCATAACAACTAGTTAATATCCACCTACAAAAGTAATTATGCAAATCTAATTCTAAAATTAGTAAAACAGCACATATCAGCAAACATCTTGAAAAGAAGACGACTTGTTTACTCAGTATAGATTTAATGGCGATGATATCTATCCTTCCATGTAATAACCTTCAAAGCTGATAAAAAATAAGGACGGAAATATAAATAGAACGAAAGGAGATACGCCCCATCTGCCAGAGCTGCCATTCCTGTAACATCACAGATCTATATTCTACGCTTTCAGACACTCTCTATCTTTCATTGGGAGGGAGAGGAAACGTCGGCTAGATAATGGCTGGGATACGGAGATGACAACAGATCCTTTCAGAGAGCGGGTGGGAGCGGAGCAGGGGAACAGACATGTCAAGGCTGGAGGTTCCAGCCAAACAGAACACAGTAACAGACATGCAGCAGCAGCTAAGTGAAGGGTGAGGAGGGACGAGGAGGAACCACAATATGGGCACAGCCCGGTCCCTGATGATGATGGTGGTAATGTTGGAGCTGAAGATAGTTAGTAAAACCAACGTCAGGTTGTCAACACACTAGGATTTTAGGGAAGGGAGCTATGGATTGATCTATATACTAGATACTTACTATATAAACAATAACAATGTCACAAACAGTATATTATGACTCAAGTCTGAGAACATCTGCATATAGGTTTTGATTGAATAGAGCTACAATACCCGAAACATACCAGGCTTGAGGTGTTTGAGCAGTTGAGTGACACAGTGATAAATCCTATGCTAATGTAGTTAATAATACACAAGTCTTAAATAGACATTGTCTGACAGAGGAAGAATTATAATTCAAGCCTTATTTTGTCAGTTAATTATTCTCAATTCTCTCTATGGAGGGTTGAGTGGATGGGTTGAGATTGAGTGGATGATTTGAGGTTTGAGTGAATGGGTTGAGGTTTGAGTGGATGGGGTTGAGGTTGAGTGAATGGGTTGAGAGTTGAGTGAATGGTTTGAGGTTGAGTGAATGGGTTGAGGGTTGAGTGAATGGGTTGAGGTTGAGTGAATGGGTTGAGGGTTGAGTGAATGGGTTGAGGTTGAGTGAATGGGTTTAGGTTGAGTGGATGGGTTGAGGGTTGAGTGAATGGTTTGAGGGCTGAGTGAATGGTTGAGGCTTGAGTGAATGAGTTGAGGTTGAGTGGATGGGTTGAGGGTTGATGGGGATGAGTGGATGGGTTGAGGGTTGAGTTGATGGGTTGAGGGTTGAGTGGATGGGGTTGAGGATTGAGTGGATGGGTTGAGTGAATGGGTTGAGGGTTGATGAATAGGTTTAGGTTTGAGTGGGTGGTTGATGGCTGAGTGGATGGTTGAGGGCTGAGTGAATGGGTTGAGGGTTGAGTGGATGGTTGAGGACTGAGTGCATGGTTGAGGCTTGAGTGGATGAGTTGAGGTTGAGTGGATGGGTTTAGGTTGAGTGGATAAGTTTAGCTTGAGAGGATGGTTCAGGGTGGAGTGGATGGTTGAGTGGATGGGTTGAGGGTTGAGTGGATGGGTTGAGGTTGAGTGAATGTGTTGAGGGTTGAGTGAATGGGTTGAGGGTTGAGTGGATGGGACAAGGGTTGAGTGGATGGGATGAGGGATGAGATGATGGGTTGAGGTTGAGTGAATGGGTTGAGGGTTGATGAATTGGTTTAGGGTGAGTGGATGGTTGAGGGCTGAGTGGATGGTTTGAGGTTGAGTGAATGGGTTGAGGGTTGAGTGAATGGTTGAGGTTGAGTGGATGGTTGAGGACTGAGTGCATGGTTGAGGCTTGGGTGGATGAGTTGAGGTTGAGTGGATGGGTTTAGGTTGAGTGGATGGGTTGAGGTTTGAGTGGATGTGTTGAGGGTTGAGTGAATGTGTTGAGGGTTGAGTGAATGGGTTGAGGGATGAGTGGATGGGTTGAGGGTTGGGTTGAGGATTAAGTGAATGGGTTGAGGGTTGAGTGGATGGGTTGAGTAGATGGGTTGAGGGTTGAGTGGTTGGGTTGAGGATTAAGCGAATGGTTTGAGGTTGAGTGAATGGGTTGAGGGTTGAGGTTGAGTGGATGGGTTTAGGCTGAGTGGATGGTTGAGGGCTGAGTGGATGGTTGAGGGATGAGTGGATGGTTGAGGGTTGAGTGGATGGGTTGAGGGTTGAGTGGATAGGTTTAGCTTGAGTTGATGGTTCAGGGTGGAATGGATGGTTGAGTGGATGGGTTGAGGGTTGAGTGGATGGGTTGAGGTTGAGTGAATGTGTTGAGGGTTGAGTGAATGGGTTGAGGGTTGAGTGGATGGGTCAAGGATTGAGTGGATGGGATGAGGGATGAGAGGATGGGTTGAGGTTGAGTGAATGGGTTGAGGGTTGATGAATTGGTTTAGGTTGAGTGGATGGTTGAGGGCTGAGTGGATGGGTTGAGGTTGAGTGAATGGGTTGAGGGTTGAGTGAATGGCTGAGGTTGAGTGGATGGTTGAGGACTGAGTGCATGGTTGAGGTTTGAGTGGATGAGTTGAGGTTTAGTGGATGGGTCAAGGTTGAGTGGATGGGTTGAGGGATGAGTGGATGGGTTGAGGGTTGGGTTGAGGATTAAGTGAATGGGTTGAGGGTTGAGTGGATGGGTTGAGGGTTGAGTGGATAGGTTTAGCTTGAGTGGATGGTTCAGGGTGGAGTGGATGGTTGAGTGGATGGGTTGAGGGTTGAGTGGATGGGTTGAGGTTGAGTGAATGTGTTGAGGGTTGATGAATTGGTTTAGGTTGAGTGGATGGTTGAGGGCTGAGTGGATGGGTTGAGGTTGAGTGAATGGGTTGAGGGTTGAGTGAATGGTTGAGGTTGAGTGGATGGTTGAGGACTGAGTGCATGGTTGAGGCTTGAGTGGATGAGTTGAGGTTGAGTGGATGGGTCAAGGGTTGAGTGGATGGGTTGAGGGATGAGTGGATGGGTTGAGGGTTGGGTTGAGGATTAAGTGAATGGGTTGAGGGTTGAGTGGATGGGTTGAGGGTTGAGTGGATAGGTTTAGCTTGAGTGGATGGTTCAGGGTGGAGTGGATGGTTGAGTGGATGGGTTGAGGGTTGAGTGGATGGGTTGAGGTTGAGTGAATGTGTTGAGGGTTGAGTGAATGGGTTGAGGTTGAGTGGATGGGTCAAGGGTTGAGTGGATGGGTTGAGGGATGAGTGGATGGGTTGAGGGTTGGGTTGAGGATTAAGTGAATGGGTTGAGGGTTGAGTGGATGGGTTGAGGGTTGAGTAGATGGGTTGAGTATGAGTGGATGGGTTTAGGTTGAGTGGATGGTTGAGGGCCGAGTGGATGGTTGAGGGTTGAGTGGATGGGTTAAGGTTGAGTGCATGGGTTGAGTGAATGGGTTGAGGTTGAGTGGATGGGTTTAGGTTGAGTGGATGGCTGAGGTTGAGTGAATGTGTTGAGGGTTGAGTGAATGGGTTGAGGGTTGAGTGGATGGGTTAAGGTGGGTGGGTTGAGGGTTGAGTGAATGGGTTGAGGGATGAGTGAATGGGTTGAGGTTGAGTGAATGTGTTGAGGGTTGAGTGAATGGGTTGAGGGTTGAGTGGATGGGTTAAGGTGGGTGGATGGTTGAGGGTTGAGGGTGGATGAGTTGAGGTTGAGTGGATGGGTTGAGGGTTTAGTTGATGGCTGGGGGTTGAGTGGATGGGATGATGTTGAGTGAATGGGTTGAAGGTTGAGTGGATGGTTGAGTGGATGGTTGAGTGAATGGGTTGAGTGGATGGGTTGAGGGTTGAGTGGATGGGTTGAGGGTTGAGTGGATGAGTTGAAGTTGAGTGGATGGGTTGAGGTTGAGTGAATGGGTTGAGGTTTGAGTGGATGGGTTGAGGGTTGAGTGGATGGGTTGAGGGGTTGAGGGATGGGTTGAGGGTTGAGGGGATGGGTTGAGGGATGAGTGGATGTTGAGGGTTGAGGGTTGAGTGGATGGGTTGAGGGTTGAGTGAATGGGTTGAGGTTGAGTGAATGGGTTGAGGGTTGAGTGGATGGGTCGAGGGTTGAGTGGATGGGATGAGGGATGAGGATGGGTTGAGGGTTGAGTGAATGGGTTGAGGGTTGATGAATTGGTTTAGGTTGAGTGGATGGTTGAGTGAATGTCTTGATGGTTGAGTGAATGGGTTGAGTGGATGGGTTGAGGGTTGAGTGGATGGGTTGAGGTTGAGTGAATGTGTTGAGGGTTGAGTGAATGGGTTGAGGGTTGAGTGGATGGGTCGAGGGTTGAGTGGATGGGATGAGGGATGAGAGGATGGGTTGAGGGTTGAGTGAATGGGTTGAGGGTTGATGAATTGGTTTAGGTTGAGTGGATGGTTGAGGGCTGAGTGGATGGGTTGAGGTTGAGTGAATGGGTTGAGGGTTGAGTGAATGGTTGAGGTTGAGTGGATGGTTGAGGACTGAGTGCATGGTTGAGGCTTGGGTGGATGAGTTGAGGTTGAGTGGATGGGTTTAGGTTGAGTGGATGGGTTGAGGTTTGAGTGGATGTGTTGAGGGTTGAGTGAATGGGTTGAGGGATGAGTGGATGGGTTGAGGGTTGGGTTGAGGATTAAGTGAATGGGTTGAGGGTTGAGTGGATGGGTTGAGGGTTGAGTAGATGGGTTGAGGGTTGAGTGGTTGGGTTGAGGATTAAGTGAATGGATTGAGGTTGAGTGAATGGGTTGAGGGTTGAGGTTGAGTGGATGGGTTTAGGCTGAGTGGATGGTTGAGTGAATGGGTTGAGGGTTGAGTGAATGGCTTTAGGTTGAGTGGATGGTTGAGGGCTGAGTGGATGGTTGAGGGATGAGTGGATGGTTGAGGGTTGAGTGCATGGGTTGAGGGTTGAGTGGATGGGTTGAGGGTTGAGTGGATAAGTTTAGCTTGAGTGGATGGTTCAGGGTGGAGTGGATGGTTGAGTGGATGGGTTGAGGGTTGAGTGGATGGGTTGAGGTTGAGTGAATGATGGGTTGAGGGTTGAGTGAATGGGTTGAGGGTTGAGTGGATGGGTCAAGGGTTGAGTGGATGGGATGAGAGGATGGGTTGAGGTTGAGTGAATGGGTTGAGGGTTGAGTGAATGTTTGAGGTTGAGTGGATGGTTGAGGACTGAGTGCATGGTTGAGGCTTGAGTGTATGAGTTGAGGTTGAGTGGATGGGTCAAGGGTTGAGTGGATGGGTTGAGGGATGAGTGGATGGGGATGGGTTTAGCTTGAGTGGATGGTTCAGGTGGAGTGGATGGTTGAGTGGATGGGTTGAGGGTTGAGTGGATGGGTTGAGGTTGAGTGAATGTGTTGAGGGTTGAGTGAATGGTTGAGGTTGAGTGGATGGTTGAGGACTGAGTGCATGGTTGAGGCTTGAGTGGATGGGTTGAGGTTGAGTGGATGGGTCAAGGGTTGAGTGGATGGGTTGAGGGATGAGTGGATGGGTTGAGGGTTGGGTTGAGGTTAAGTGAATGGGTTGAGGGTTGAGTGGATGGGTTGAGTAGATGGGTTGAGTATGAGTGGATGGGTTTAGGTTGAGTGGATGGTTGAGGGCTGAGTGGATGGTTGAGGGTTGAGTGGATGGTTTGAGGGTTGAGTGGATGGGTTAAGGTTGAGTGCATGGGTTGAGTGAATGGGTTGAGGGTTGAGTGAATGGGTTGAGGGTTGAGTGGATGGGTTGAGGTGGGTGGGTTGAGTGAATGGGTTGAGGGATGAGTGAATGGGTTGAGGTTGAGTGAATGTGTTGAGGGTTGAGTGAATGGGTTGAGGGTTGAGTGGATGGGTTAAGGTGGGTGGGTTGAGGGTTGAGTGGATGGTTGAGGATTGAGTGGATGAGTTGAGGTTGAGTGGATGGGTTGAGGGTTTAGTTGATGGCTGGGGGTTGAGTGGATGGGATGATGTTGAGTGAATGGGTTGAAGGTTGAGTGGATGGGTTGAGGGTTGAGTGGATGGGTTGAGGGTTGAGTGGATGGGTTGATGGGGGGCTGAGGGATGAGTGGATGGGTTGAGGTTTGAGGGATGGGTTGAGGGTTGAGTGAATGGGTTGAGGTTGAGTGCATGGGTTGAGTGGATGGGTTGAGTGGATGGTTGAGGGTTGAGTGAATGGGTTGAGGGTTGAGTGAATGGGTTGAGGGTTGAGTGAATGGGTTGAGGTTGAGTGGATGGGTTTAGGTTGAGTGGATGGTTGAGGTGGAGTGAATGTGTTGAGGGTTGAGTGAATGGGCTGAGTGGATGGGTTAAGGTGGGTGGGTTGAGGGTTGAGTGAATAGATTGAGGGATGAGTGAATGGGTTGAGGTTGAGTGAATGTGTTGAGGGTTGAGTGAATGGGTTGAGGGTTGAGTGGATGGGTTAAGGTGGGTGGGTTGAGGGTTGAGTGGATGGGATGATGTTGAGTGAATGGGTTGAAGGTTGAGTGGATGGTTGAGTGGATGGTTGAGTGAATGGGTTGAGTGGATGGGTTGAGGGTTGAGTGGATGGGTTGAGGGTTGAGTGGATGGGTTGAAGTTGAGTGGATGGGTTGAGGTTGAGTGAATGGGTTGAGGGTTGAGTGAATGGGTTGAGGGTTGAGTGGATGGGTTGAGGGTTGAGTGGATGGGTTGAGGGTTGAGTGGATGGGTTGAGGGATGGGTTGAGAAATGAGTGGATGGGTTGAGGGATGAGTGGATGGTTGAGGGTTGAGTGGATGGTTTGAGGGTTGAGTCGATGGGTTAAGGTTGAGTGCATGGGTTGAGTGAATGGGTTGAGGTTGAGTGGATGGGTTTAGGTTGAGTGGATGGGTCGAGGGTTGAGTGGATGGGTTGAGGGGATGGGTTGAGAAATGAGTGGATGGGTTGAGGGATGAGTGGATGGGTTGAGGGTTGAGTGGATGGGTTGAGGGTTGAGTGAATGGGTTGAGGTTGAGTGCATGGGTTGAGTGGATGGGTTGAGGGTTGAATGGATGGGTTGAGTGAATGTGTTGAGGGTTGAGTGAATGGGTTGAGTGGATGGGTTGAGGGTTGAGTGGATGGGTTGAGGCATGAGTGGATGGGTTGAGGGTTAGTGGATGGGTTGAGGGTTGGGTTGAGGATTGAGTGAATGGGTTGAGGGTTGAGTGGATGGGCTGAGGGTTGAGTAGATGGGTTGAGGGTTGAGTGGATGGGTTTAGGTTGAGTGGATGGTTGAGGGCCGAGTGGATGGGTCAAGGGTTGAGTGGATGGGTTGAGGGATGAGTGGATGGGTTGAGGGTTGGGTTGAGGATTAAGTGAATGGGTTGAGGGTTGAGTGGATGGGTTGAGGGTTGAGTAGATGGGTTGAGGGTTGAGTGGATGGGTTTAGGTTGAGTGAATGGGTTGAGGGTTGAGGGAATGGGTTTAGGCTGAGTAAATGGTTGAGTGGATGGGTTGAGGTTGAATGAATGGGTTGAGGGTTGAGTGAATGGCTTTAGGTTGAGTGGATGGTTCAGTGTGGAGTGGATTGTTGAGTGGATGGGTTGAGGGTTGAGTGGATGGGTTGAGTGAATGTGTTGAGGGTTGAGTGAATGGGTTGAGGGTTGAGTGAATGGATTGAGGTTGAGTGGATGGTTGAGGACTGAGTGCATGGTTGAGGCTTGAGTGAATGGATTGAGGTTGAGTGGATGGTTGAGGACTGAGTGCATGGTTGAGGCTTGAGTGGATGAGTTGAGTGAATGGGTTGAGGGTTGAGTGAATGGCTTTAGGCTGAGTGGATGTTTGAGGGATGAGTGGATGGTTGAGGCTTGAGTGCATGAGTTGAAGTTGAGTGGATGGGTTTAGGTTGAGAGGATGGTTGAGGTTGAGTGGATGGGTTTAGGTTGAGTGGTTGGGTTGAGGATTAAATGAATGGGTTGAGGTTGAGTGAATGTGTTGAGGGTTGAGTGAATGGGTTGAGGGTTGAGTGGATGGGTTAAGGTGGGTGGGTTGAGGGTTGAGTGGATGGGATGATGTTGAGTGAATGGGTTGAAGGTTGAGTGGATGGTTGAGTGGATGGTTGAGTGAATGGGTTGAGTGGATGGGTTGAGGGTTGAGTGGATGGGTTGAGGGTTGAGTGGATGGGTTGAGGGTTGAGTGGATGGGTTGAGGGTTGAGTGAATGGGTTGAGGGTTGAGTGAATGTGTTGAGGGTTGAGTGAATGGGTTGAGGGTTGAGTGGATGGGTTAAGGTGGGTGGGTTGAGGGTTGAGTGGATGGGATGATGTTGAGTGAATGGGTTGAAGGTTGAGTGGATGGTTGAGTGGATGGTTGAGTGAATGGGTTGAGTGGATGGGTTGAGGGTTGAGTGGATGGGTTGAGGGTTGAGTGGATGGGTTGAGGGTTGAGTGGATGGGTTGAGGTTGAGTGAATGGGTTGAGGGTTGAGTGAATGGGTTGAGGGTTGAGTGGATGGGTTGAGGGTTGAGTGGATGGGTTGAGGGTTGAGTGGATGGGTTGAGGGATGGGTTGAGAAATGAGTGGATGGGTTGAGGGATGAGTGGATGGTTGAGGGTTGAGTGGATGGTTTGAGGGTTGAGTCGATGGGTTAAGGTTGAGTGCATGGGTTGAGTGAATGGGTTGAGGTTGAGTGGATGGGTTTAGGTTGAGTGGATGGGTCGAGGGTTGAGTGGATGGGTTGAGGGGATGGGTTGAGAAATGAGTGGATGGGTTGAGGGATGAGTGGATGGGTTGAGGGTTGAGTGGATGGGTTGAGGGTTGAGTGAATGGGTTGAGGTTGAGTGCATGGGTTGAGTGGATGGGTTGAGGGTTGAATGGATGGGTTGAGTGAATGTGTTGAGGGTTGAGTGAATGGGTTGAGTGGATGGGTTGAGGGTTGAGTGGATGGGTTGAGGCATGAGTGGATGGGTTGAGGGTTGAGTGGATGGGTTGAGGGTTGGGTTGAGGATTGAGTGAATGGGTTGAGGGTTGAGTGGATGGGTTGAGGGTTGAGTAGATGGGTTGAGGGTTGAGTGGATGGGTTTAGGTTGAGTGGATGGTTGAGGGCCGAGTGGATGGGTCAAGGGTTGAGTGGATGGGTTGAGGGATGAGTGGATGGGTTGAGGGTTGGGTTGAGGATTCAGTGAATGGGTTGAGGGTTGAGTGGATGGGTTGAGGGTTGAGTAGATGGGTTGAGGGTTGAGTGGATGGGGGTTTAGGTTGAGTGAATGGGTTGAGGGTTGAGGGAATGGGTTTAGGCTGAGTAAATGGTTGAGTGGATGGGTTGAGGTTGAATGAATGGGTTGAGGGTTGAGTGAATGGCTTTAGGTTGAGTGGATGGTTCAGTGTGGAGTGGATTGTTGAGTGGATGGGTTGAGGGTTGAGTGGATGGGTTGAGTGAATGTGTTGAGGGTTGAGTGAATGGGTTGAGGGTTGAGTGAATGGATTGAGGTTGAGTGGATGGTTGAGGACTGAGTGCATGGTTGAGGCTTGAGTGAATGGATTGAGGTTGAGTGGATGGTTGAGGACTGAGTGCATGGTTGAGGCTTGAGTGGATGATGAGTTGAGTGAATGGGTTGAGGGTTGAGTGAATGGCTTTAGGCTGAGTGGATGTTTGAGGGATGAGTGGATGGTTGAGGCTTGAGTGCATGAGTTGAGGTTGAGTGGATGGGTTTAGGTTGAGAGGATGGTTGAGGTTGAGTGGATGGGTTTAGGTTGAGTGGTTGGGTTGAGGATTAAGCGAATGGTTTGAGGTTGAGTGAATGGGTTGAGGGTTGAGGTTGAGTGGATGGGTTTAGGCTGAGTGGATGGTTGAGGGCTGAGTGGATGGTTGAGGGATGAGTGGATGGTTGAGGGTTGAGTGCATGGGTTGAGGGTTGAGTGGATAGGTTTAGCTTGAGTGGATGGTTCAGAGTGGAGTGGATGGTTGAGTGGATGGGTTGAGGGTTGAGTGGATGGGTTGAGGTTGAGTGAATGTGTTGAGGGTTGAGTGCCGATGTTGACGGGTTGAGGTTGAGTGGATGGGTCAAGGGTTGAGTGGATGGGTTGAGGGATGAGTGGATGGGTTGAGGGTTGGGTTGAGGATTAAGTGAATGGGTTGAGGGTTGAGTGGATGGGTTGAGGGTTGAGTAGATGGGTTGAAGGTTGAGTGGATGGGTTTAGGTTGAGTGGATGGTTGAGGGCCGAGTGGATGGTTGAGGGTTGAGTGGATGGGTTGAGGGTTGAGTGGATGGGTTAAGGTTGAGTGCATGGGTTGAGTGAATGGGTTGAGGTTGAGTGGATGGGTTTAGGTTGAGTGGATGGTTGAGGTTGAGTGAATGTGTTGAGGGTTGAGTGAATGGGTTGAGGGTTGAGTGTTGAGTGGATGGGTTAAGGTGGGTGGGTTGAGGGTTGAGTGAATGGGTTGAGGGATGAGTGAATGGGTTGAGGTTGAGTGAATGTGTTGAGGGTTGAGTGAATGGGTTGAGGGTTGAGTGGATGGGTTAAGGTGGGTGGGTTGAGGGTTGAGTGAATGGGTTGAGGTAGAGTGGATAGGTTTAGATTGAGTGGATGGTTCAGGGCGGAGTGGATGGTTGAGTGGATGGGTTGAGGGTTGAGTGGATGGGTTGAGGTTGAGTGAATGTGTTGAGGGTTGAGTAAATGGGTTGAGGGTTGAGTGGATGGGTCGAGGGTTGAGTGGATGGGATGAGGGATGAGAGGATGGGTTGAGGTTGAGTGAATGGGTTGAGGGTTGATGAATTGGTTTAGGTTGGTGGATGGTTGAGGGCTGAGTGGATGGGTGAGGGAGGTTGAGTGAATGGGTTGAGGGTTGATGAATGGTTGAGGTTGAGTGGATGGTTGAGGGCTGAGTGGATGGGTTGAGGTTGAGTGGATGGTTGAGGACTGAGTGCATGGTTGAGGCTTGGGTGGATGAGTTGAGGTTGAGTGGATGGGTTTAGGTTGAGTGGATGGGTTGAGGTTTGAGTGGATGTGTTGAGGGTTGAGTGAATGTGTTGAGGGTTGAGTGAATGGGTTGAGGGTTGAGTGGGTGGGTCAAGGGTTGAGTGGATGGGTCGAGGGATGAGTGGATGGGTTGAGGGTTGGGTTGAGGATTAATGGGTGAATGGGTTGAGGGTTGAGTGGATGGGTTGAGGATTGAGTAGATGGGTTGAGGGATGAGAGGATGGTTGAGGTTGAGTGAATGGGTTGAGGGTTGATGAATGGGTTGAGGTTGAGTGGATGGTTGAGGGCTGAGTGGATGGGTTGAGGTTGAGTGAATGGGTTGAGGGTTGATGAAATGGGTTTAGGTTGAGTGGATGGTTGAGGGCTGAGTGGATGGGTTGAGGTTGAGTGGATGGTTGAGGACTGAGTGCATGGTTGAGGCTTGAGTGGATGGTTGAGTGAATGGGTTGAGGGTTGAGTGAATGGCTTTAGGCTGAGTGGATGTTTGAGGGATGAGTGGATGGTTGAGGCTTGAGTGCATGGTTGAGGGTTGAGTGGATGGGTTTGAGGTTGAGAGGATGGTTGAGGTTGAGTGGATGGGTTTAGGTTGAGTGGTTGGGTTGAGGATTGAGTGGTGAATGGGTTGAGGTTGAGTGAATGGGTTGAGGGTTGAGGTTGAGTGTATGGGTTTAGGCTGAGTGGATGGTTGAGTGAATGGGTTGAGGGTTGAGTGAATGGCTTTAGGTTGAGTGGATGGTTGAGGGCTGAGTGGATGGTTGAGGGATGAGTGGATGGTTGAGGGTTGAGTGCATGGGTTGAGGGTTGAGTGGATAGGTTTAGCTTGAGTGGATGGTTCAGGGTGGAGTGGATGGTTGAGTGGATGGGTTGAGGGTTGAGTGGATGGGTTGAGGTTGAGTGAATGTGTTGAGGGTTGAGTGAATGGGTTGAGGTTGAGTGGATGGGTCAAGGGTTGAGTGGATGGGTTGAGGGATGAGTGGATGGGTTGAGGGTTGGGTTGAGGTGAATGGGTTGAGGGTTGAGTGGGTGGGTTGAGGGTTGAGTAGATGGGTTGAGTATGAGTGGATGGGTTTAGGTTGAGTGGATGGTTGAGGGCCGAGTGGATGGTTGAGGGTTGAGTGAATGGGTTGAGGGTTGAGTGGATGGGTTAAGGTTGAGTGCATGGGTTGAGGTTGAGTGGATGGGTTTAGGTTGAGTGGATGGTTGAGGTTGAGTGAATGTGTTGAGGGTTGAGTGAATGGGTTGAGGGTTGAGTGGATGGGTTAAGGTGGGTGGGTTGAGGGTTGAGTGAATGGGTTGAGGTTGAGTGAATGTGTTGAGGGTTGAGTGAATGGGTTGAGGGTTGAGTGGATGGGTTAAGGTGGGTGGGTTGAGGGTTGAGTGGATGGGTTGAGGTAGAGTGGATAGGTTTAGATTGAGTGGATGGTTCAGGGTGGAGGGGATGGTTGAGTGGATGGGTTGAGGGTTGAGTGGATGGGTTGAGGTTGAGTGAATGTGTTGAGGGTTGAGTAAATGGGTTGAGGGTTGAGTGGATGGGTCGAGGGTTGAGTGGATGGGATGAGGGATGAGAGGATGGGTTGAGGTTGAGTGAATGGGTTGAGGGTTGATGAATTGGTTTAGGTTGAGTGGATGGTTGAGGGCTGAGTGGATGGGTTGAGGTTGAGTGATGGGTTGAGGGTTGATGAATGGGGTTGAGTGGAGGGTTGAGGGCTGAGTGGATGGTTGAGGTTGAGTGGATGGTTGAGGACTGAGTGCATGGTTGAGGCTTGGGTGGATGAGTTGAGGTTGAGTGGATGGGTTTAGGTTGAGTGGATGGGTTGAGGTTTGAGTGGATGTGTTGAGGGTTGAGTGAATGTGTTGAGGGTTGAGTGAATGGGTTGAGGGTTGAGTGGATGGGTCAAGGGTTGAGTGGATGGGTCGAGGGATGAGTGGATGGGTTGAGGGTTGGGTTGAGGATTGAGTGAATGGGTTGAGGGTTGAGTGGATGGGTTGAGGTTGAGTAGATGGGTTGAGGGATGAGTGGATGGGTTGAGGGTTGGGTTGAGGATTAATTGAATGGGTTGAGGGTTGAGTGGATGGGTTGAGGGTTGAGTGGATAGGTTTAGGGCTTGAGTGGATGGTTCAGGGTTGAGTGGATGGTTGAGTGGATGGGTTGAGGGTTGAGTGGATGGGTTGAGGTTGAGTGAATGTGTTGAGGGTTGAGTGAATGGTTGAGGTTGAGTGGATGGTTGAGGACTGAGTGCATGGTTGAGGCTTGAGTGGATGGGTTGAGGTTGAGTGGATGGGTTGAGGGTTGAGTGGATGGGTTGAGGGATGAGTGGATGGGTTGAGGTTGAGGGTTGAGTGGATTGAGGTGGAGTGAATGGGTTGAGGGTTGAGTGGATGGGTTGAGTAGATGGGTTGATGGGTATGAGTGGATGGGTTTAGGGTTGAGTGGGGTTGAGGGCTGAGTGGATGGTTGAGGGTTGAGTGGATGGTTTGAGGGTTGAGTGGATGGGTTGAGGTGGGTGGGTTGAGTGAATGGGTTGAGGATGAGTGAATGGGTTGAGGTTGAGTGAATGTGTTGAGGGTTGAGTGAATGGGTTGAGGGTTGAGTGGATGGGTTAGGTGGGTGGGTTGAGGGTTGAGTGGATGGTTGAGGGTTGAGTGGATGGGTTGAGGTTGAGTGGATGGGTTGAGGGTTGAGTTGATGGCTGGGGGTTGAGTGGATGGGGATGTGAGTGAGTTGAATGGGTTGAAGGTTGAGTGGATGGGTTGAGGGTTGAGTGGATGGGTTGAGGGTTGAGTGGATGGGTTGAGTGATGGGTTGAGGGGATGAGTGAATGGGTTGAGGTTGAGTGGATGGGATGAGGTGGGTGGGTTGATGATGGGTTGAGGTTGAGTGGATGGGATGATGTTGAGTGAATGGGTTGAAGGTTGAGTGGATGGTTGAGTGGATGGTTGAGTGAATGGGTTGAGTGGATGGGTTGAGGTTGAGTGGATGGGTTGAGGGTTGAGTGGATGGGTTGAAGTTGAGTGGATGGGTTGAGGTTGAGTGAATGGGTTGAGGGTTGAGTGAATGGGTTGAGGGTTGAGTGGATGGGTTGAGGGTTGAGTGGATGGGTTGAGGGTTGAGTGGATGGGTTGAGGGGATGGGTTGAGAAATGAGTGGATGGGTTGAGGGATGAGTGGATGGTTGAGGGTTGAGTGGATGGTTTGAGGGTTGAGTGGATGGGTTAAGGTTGAGTGCATGGGTTGAGTGAATGGGTTGAGGTTGAGTGGATGGGTTTAGGTTGAGTGGATGGTTGAGGTTGAGTGAATGTGTTGAGGGTTGAGTGAATGGGTTGAGGGTTGAGTGGATGGGTTAAGGTGGGTGGGTTGAGGGTTGGTGAATGGGTTGAGGGGATGAGTGAATGGGTTGAGGTTGAGTGAATGGTGTTGAGGGTTGAGTGAATGGGTTGAGGGTTGAGTGGATGGGTTAAGGTGGGTGGGTTGAGGGTTGAGTGGATGGTTGAGGATTGAGTGGATGAGTTGAGGTTGAGTGGATGGGTTGAGGGTTTAGTTGATGGCTGGGGTTGAGTGGATGGGATGATGTTGAGTGAATGGGTTGAAGGTTGAGTGGATGGGTTGAGGGTTGAGTGGATGGGTTGAGGGTTGGTGGATGGGTTGAGGGATGGGTTGAGGGATGAGTGGATGGGTTGAGGTTTGAGTGGATGGGTTGAGGGTTGAGTGAATGGGTTGAGGTTGAGTGGGCTGAGTTGAGTGGATGGGTTGAGTGAATGGTTGAGGGTTGAGTGAATGGGTTGAGGGTTGAGTGAATGGGTTGAGGGTTGAGTGGATGGGTTTAGGTTGAGTGGATGGTTGAGGTGGAGTGAATGTGTTGAGGGTTGAGTGAATGGGTTGAGTGGATGGGTTAAGGTGGGTGGGTTGAGGGTTGAGTGAATAGATTGAGGGATGAGTGAATGGGTTGAGGTTGAGTGAATGTGTTGAGGGTTGAGTGAATGGGTTGAGGGTTGAGTGGATGGGTTAAGGTGGGTGGGTTGAGGGTTGAGTGGATGGGATGATGTTGAGTGAATGGGTTGAAGGTTGAGTGGATGGTTGAGTGGATGGTTGAGTGAATGGGTTGAGTGGATGGGTTGAGGGTTGAGTGGATGGGTTGAGGGTTGAGTGGATGGGTTGAAGTTGAGTGGATGGGTTGAGGTTGAGTGAATGGGTTGAGGGTTGAGTGAATGGGTTGAGGGTTGAGTGGATGGGTTGAGGGTTGAGGTGGATGGGTTGAGGGTTGAGTGGATGGGTTGAGGGGATGGGTTGAGAAATGAGTGGATGGGTTGAGGGATGAGTGGATGGGTTGAGGGTTGAGTGGATGGGTTGAGGGTTGAGTGAATGGGTTGAGGTTGAGTGCATGGGTTGAGTGGATGGGTTGAGGGTTGAATGGATGGGTTGAGTGAATGTGTTGAGGGTTGAGTGAATGGGTTGAGTGGATGGGTTGAGGGTTGAGTGGATGGGTTGAGGCATGAGTGGATGGGTTGAGGGTTGAGTGGATGGGTTGAGGGTGATGGAGTGAATGAGGGTTGAGAGTGAATGGGTTGAGGGTTGAGTGGATGGGTTGAGGGCTGAGTAGATGGGTTGAGGGCTGAGTGGATGGGTTTAGGTTGAGTGGATGGTTGAGGGCTGAGTGGATGGGTCAAGGGTTGAGTGGATGGGTTGAGGGATGAGTGGATGGGTTGAGGGTTGGGTTGAGGATTAAGTGAATGGGTTGAGGGTTGAGTGGATGGGTTGAGGGTTGAGTAGATGGGTTGAGGGTTGAGTGGATGGGTTTAGGTTGAGTGAATGGGTTGAGGGTTGAGGGAATGGGTTTAGGCTGAGTAAATGGTTGAGTGGATGGGTTGAGGTTGAATGAATGGGTTGAGGGTTGAGTGAATGGCTTTAGGTTGAGTGGATGGTTCAGTGTGGAGTGGATTGTTGAGTGGATGGGTTGAGGGTTGAGTGGATGGGTTGAGTGAATGTGTTGAGGGTTGAGTGAATGGGTTGAGGAGTGATGAATGGGTTTAGGTTGAGTGGATGGTTGAGGGCAGAGTGAATGGGTTGAGGGTGAATGAGTGAATGGATTGAGGTTGAGTGGATGGTTGGGTTGAGGACTGAGTGCATGGTTGAGGCTTGAGTGAATGGATTGAGGTTGAGTGGATGGGTTGAGGACTGAGTGCATGGGTTGAGGGTTGAGTGGATGGGTTAAGGTGGGTGGGTTGAGGGTTGAGTGGATGGGTTGATGGGTTGAGTGGATAGGTTTAGATTGAGTGGATGGTTCAGGGTGATGGTTTGAGTGGATGGTTGAGGGTGGATGGGTTGAGGGCTGAGTGGATGGGTTGAGGTTGAGTGAATGGGTTGAGGGTTGAGTGAATGGTTGAGGTTGAGTGGATGGTTGAGGACTGAGTGCATGGTTGAGGGTTGAGTGGATGGGTTGAGGTTGAGTGGATGGGTTGAGGTTGAGTGGATGGGTTGAGGTTGAGTGGATGGTTGAGGGTTGAGTGAATGTGTTGAGGGTTGAGTGAATGGGTTGAGGGTTGAGTGGATGGGGTTGAGGGTTGTTGAGGGGGATGGGTTGAGAAATGAGTGGATGGGTTGAGGGATGAGTGGATGGGTTGAGGGTTGAGTGGATGGGTTGAGGTTTGAGTGAATGGGTTGAGGTTGAGTGCATGGGTTGAGTGGATGGGTTGAGGGTTGAATGGATGGGTTGAGGGAATGTGTTGAGGGTTGAGTGAATGGGTTGAGTGGATGGGTTGAGGGTTGAGTGGATGGGTTGAGGCATGAGTGGATGGGGGTTGAGGGTTGAGTGGATGGGTTGAGGGTTGGGTTGAGGATTAAGTGAATGGGTTGAGGGTTGAGAATGGATGGGTTGAGGGTTGAGCAGAGTGGATGGGTTGAGTGGATGGGTTTAGGTTGAGTGGATGGTTGAGGCCGAGTGGATGGGTCAAGGGTTGAGTGGATGGGTTGAGGGATGGGTTGAGGGATGAGTGGATGGGTTGAGGGTTGGGTTGAGGATTAAGTGAATGGGTTGAGGGTTGAGTGGATGGGTTGAGGGTTGAGTAGATGGGTTGAGGGTTGGAGTGGATGGGTTGAGGTTGAGTGAATGGGTTGAGGGTTGAGGAATGGGTTTAGGCTGAGTAAATGGTTGAGTGGATGGGTTGAGGTTGAATGAATGGGCTTGAGGGTTGAGTGGATGGTTCAGTGTGGAGTGGATTGTTGAGTGGATGGGTTGAGGGTTGAGTGGATGGGTTGAGTGAATGTGTTGAGGGTTGAGTGAATGGGTTGAGGAGTGATGAATGGGTTTAGGTTGAGTGGATGGTTGAGGGCAGAGTGAATGGGTTGAGGGTTGAGTGAATGGATTGAGGTTGAGTGGATGGTTGAGGACTGAGTGCATGGTTGAGGCTTGAGTGAATGGATTGAGGTTGAGTGGATGGTTGAGGACTGAGTGCATGGTTGAGGCTTGAGTGGATGAGTTGAGTGAATGGGTTGAGGGTTGAGTGAATGGCTTTGAGGCTGAGTGGATGTTTGAGGGATGAGTGGATGGTTGAGGCTTGAGTGCATGGGTTGAGGTTGAGTGGATGGGTTGAGGTTGAGTGGATGGTTGAGGTTGAGTGGATGGGTTGAGGTTGAGTGGTTGGGTTGAGGATTAAATGAATGGGTTGAGGTTGAGTGAATGGGTTGAGGGTTGAGGTTGAGTGGATGGGTTGAGGCTGGGTTGATGGTTGAGTGAATGGGTTGAGGGTTGAGTGAATGGTTGAGGTTGAGTGGATGTTTGAGGGCTGAGTGGATGGTTGAGGATGAGTGGATGGTTGAGGGTTGAGTGGATGGGTTGAGGGTTGAGTGGATAGGTTTGAGCTTGAGTGGATGGTTCAGGGTGGAGTGGATGGTTGAGTGGATGGGTTGAGGGTTGAGTGGATGGGTTGAGGTTGAGTGAATGGGTTGAGGGTTGAGTGTATGGGTTGAGGTTGAGTGGATGGGTTGAGGGTTGAGTGGATGGGTTGAGGGATGAGTGGATGGGTTGAGGGTTGAGTGGATGGGTTGAGGATTGAGTGAATGGATTGTTGAGGGTTGAGTGGATGGGTTGAGGGTTGAGTGGATGGGTTGAGGTTGAGTGGATGGGTTTGAGGTTGAGTGGATGGTTGAGGGTTGAGTGAGGGATGAATGGGTTGAGGGTTGAGTGGATGGGTTGAGGGTTGAGTGGATGGGTTAAGGTTGAGTGCATGGGTTGAGGTGAGTGGGTTGAGGTTGAGTGGATGGGTTGAGGTTGAGTGGATGGGTTGAGGTTGAGTGAATGTGTTGAGGGTTGAGTGAATGGGTTGAGGGGGTGGATGGGAGGCTGAGGGTTGAGTGGATGGGTTGAGGGTGGGATGGGTTGAGGGTTGAGGTGAATGGGTTGAGGGTTGAGTGAATGGGTTGAGGGTTGAGTGGATGGGTTGAGGTGGGTGGGTTGGGAGGGTTGAGTGGATGGGTTGAGGTTGAGTGGATGGTTGAGGGTTGAGTGGATGGTTGAGTGGGGTTGAGTGGATGGGTTGAGGTGGGATGGGTTGAGGTTGAGTGAATGGGTTGAGGGTTGAGTGGATGGGTTGAGGGTTGAGTGGATGGGTTGAGGTTGAGTGGATGGGATGAGGGATGAGTGGATGGGTTGAGGTTGAGTGAATGGGTTGAGGGTTGAGTGAATGGTTTAGGTTGAGTGGATGGGTTGAGGGCTGAGTGGATGGGTTGAGGTTGAGTGAATGGGTTGAGGGTTGAGTGAATGGTTGAGGTTGAGTGGATGGTTGAGGACTGAGTGCATGGTTGAGGCTTGAGTGGATGGTTGAGGTTGAGTGGATGGGTTTAGGTTGAGTGGATGAGGTTGAGGTGGATGGTTGAGGACTGAGTGCATGGTTGAGGCTTGGGTGGATGAGTTGAGGTTGAGTGAATGGGTTGAGGGTTGAGTGGATGGGTCAAGGGTTGAGTGGATGGGTTGAGGGATGAGTGGATGGGTTGAGGGTTGGGTTGAGGATTAAGTGAATGGGTTGAGGGTTGAGTGGATGGGTTGAGGGTTGAGTAGATGGGTTGAGGGTTGAGTGGATGGGTTTAGGTTGAGTGAATGGGTTTAGGCTGAGTAAATGGTTGAGTGGATGGGTTGAGGTTGAATGAATGGGTTGAGGGTTGAGTGAATGGGTTTAGGCTGAGTAAATGGTTGAGTGGTTGGGTTGAGGTTGAATGAATGGGTTGAGGGTTGAGTGAATGGCTTTAGGTTGAGTGGATGGGTTTAGGCTAAGTGGATGGTTCAGTGTGGAGTGGATTGTTGAGTGGATGGGTTGAGGGTTGAGTGGATGGGTTGAGTGAATGTGTTGAGGGTTGAGTGAATGGGTTGAGGAGTGATGAATGGGTTTAGGTTGAGTGGATGGTTGATGGCTGAGTGGGTGGTTGAGGGCAGAGTGAATGGGTTGAGGGTTGAGTGAATGGATTGAGGTTGAGTGGATGGTTGAGGACTGAGTGCATGGTTGAGGCTTGAGTGAATGGATTGAGGTTGAGTGGATGGTTGAGGACTGAGTGCATGGTTGAGGCTTGAGTGGATGAGTTGAGTGAATGGGTTGAGGGTTGAGTGAATGGCTTTAGGCTGAGTGGATGGTTGAGGGATGAGTGGATGGTTGAGGCTTGAGTGCATGGGTTGAGGGTTGAGTGGATGGGTTGAGGGTTGAGTGGATAGGTTTAGCTTGAGTGGATGGTTCAGGGTGGAGTGGATGGGTTGAGGGTTGAGTGGATGAGTTGAGGTTGAGTGGATGGGTTTAGGTTGAGAGGATGGTTGAGGTTGAGTGGATGGGTTTAGGTTGAGTGGTTGGGTTGAGGATTAAGCGAATGGTTTGAGGTTGAGTGAATGGGTTGAGGGTTGAGGTTGAGTGTATGGGTTTAGGCTGAGTGGATGGTTGAGTGAATGGGTTGAGGGTTGAGTGAATGGCTTTAGGTTGAGTGGATGGTTGAGGGCTGAGTGGATGGTTGAGGGATGAGTGGATGGTTGAGGGTTGAGTGCATGGGTTTAGCTTGAGTGGATGGTTCAGGGTGGAGTGGATGGTTGAGTGGATGGGTTGAGGGTTGAGTGGATGGGTTGAGGTTGAGTGGATGGGTCAAGGGTTGAGTGGATGGGTTGAGGGATGAGTGGATGGGTTGAGGGTTGGGTTGAGGATTAATGAATGGGTTGAGGGTTGAGTGGATGGGTTGAGGTTGAGTAGATGGGTTGAGGGTTGAGTGGATGGGTTTAGGTTGAGTGGATGGTTGAGGGCCGAGTGGATGGTTGAGGGTTGAGTGGATGGGTTGAGGGTTGAGTGGATGGGTTAAGGTGGGTGGGTTGAGGGTTGAGTGAATGGGTTGAGGGATGAGTGAATGGGTTGAGGTTGAGTGAATGAATTGAGGGTTGAGTGAATGGGTTGAGGGTTGAGTGGATGGGTTAAGGTGGGTGGGTTGAGGGTTGAGTGGATGGGTTGAGGTAGAGTGGATAGGTTTAGATTGAGTGGATGGTTCAGAGTGGAGTGGATGGTTGAGTGGATGGGTTGAGGGTTGAGTGGATGGGTTGAGGTTGAGTGAATGTGTTGAGGGTTGAGTGAATGGGTTGAGGGTTGAGTGGATGGGTTGAGGGTTGAGTGGATGGGTTGAGGGGATGGGTTGAGGGATGAGTGGATGGGTTGAGGGATGAGTGGATGGGTTGAGGGTTGAGTGGATGGGTTGAGGTTGAGTGAATGGATTGAGGTTGAGTGCATGGGTTGAGTGGATGGGTTGAGGGTTGAATGGATGGGTTGAGTGAATGTGTTGAGGGTTGAGTGAATGGGTTGAGTGGATGGGTTGAGGGTTGAGTGGATGGGTTGAGGCATGAGTGGATGGGTTGAGGGTTAAGTGGATGGTTTGAGTAGATGGGTTGAGAGTTGAGTGGATGTGTTGAGTGAATGGGTTGAGGTTGAGTGGATGGGTTTAGGTTGAGTGGTTGGTTTGAGGATTAAGTGAATGAGTTGAGGTTGAGTGGATGGGTTGAGGTTGAATGAATGGGTTGAGGGTTGAGTGAATGGCTTTAGGTTGAGTGGATGGTTGAGGGCTGAGTGGATGGTTGAGAGCTGAGTGGATGGTTGAGGGTTGAGTGCATAGGTTGAGTGGATGGGTTGAGTGAATGTGTTGAGGGTTGGGTGAATGTGTTGAGAGTTGAGTGGATGGGTTGAGGTTTGAGTTGATGGTTGAGTGAAGGGGTTGAGGGTTGAGTGGATGGGTTGATGGTTGAGTGGATGGGTTGAGTTGATGGATGGGTTGAGGGTTTAGTTGATGGGTTGAGGGTTGAGTGGATGGGATAATGTTGAGTGAATGGTTTGAAGGTTGAGTGGATGGTTGAGTGAATGGGTTGAGGGTTGAGTGGATGGGTTGAGGGTTGAGTGGATGGGTTTGAGGGTTGAGTGGATGGTTTGAGTGGCTGGGTTGATGGTTGAATGGATGGGTTGAGGGTTGAGTGGATGGTTTGAGTAGATGGGTAGAGGGTTGAGTGGATGGGTTTAGGTTGAGTGGATGGTTGAGGGCCGAGTGGATGGTTGAGGTTGAGTGGATGGGTTTAGGTTGAGTGGATGGTTGAGGGCCGAGTGGATGGTTGAGGGTTGAGTGGATGGGTTGAGGGTTGAGTGGATGGGTTGAGGTTGTGGATGGGTTGAGGTTGAGTGAATGGGTTGAGGTTGAGTGGATGGGTTTAGGTTGAGTGGATGGTTGAGGTTTAGTGAATGGGTTGAGGTTGAGTGGATGGGTTTAGGTTGAGTGGATGGTTGAGGTTGAGTGGATGGGTTTAGGTTGAGTGGTTGGGTTGAGGATTAAGTGAATGGGTTGAGGTTGAGTGGATGTGTTGAGGTTGAATGGATGGGTTTAGGCTGAGTGGATGGTTCAGGGTGGAGTGGATTGTTGAGTGGATGGGTTGAGGGTTGAGTGGATGGGTTGAGTGAATGTGTTGAGAATTGAGTGAATGGGTTGAGGGTTGAGTGGATGGTTGAGGGTTGAGTGGATGGTTGAGGGTTGAGTGGATAGGTTGAGGGTTGAGTGAATGGGTTGAGTGGATGGGTTGAGGGTTGAGTGGATGTGTTGAGGTTGAGTGAATTGGTTGAGGTTGAGTGAATAGGTTGAGTCAATGAGTTGAGGATACGTTGAGGGTTGACTGGATGGGTTGAGGGTTGAGTGGATGGGTTGAAGGTTGAGTGGATGGGTTGAGTGTTGAGTGGGTGGTTTGAGGGGATGGTTGATGGTTGAGTGGATGGGTTGAGGGTTGAGTGAGCACCGGGCTGAGTGCATGTGGTGGTTAAAGGGCACCTGAGGCAAAACTGTCCACCTGTAGCAAGTCTTTGATCAGGGCGGAACAAGAGATCTCGAAACAAGATTATGTCATTCGAGTCTGCGTGTAAACATGACAAGTAACAATAGGCTCTGTGTCACGATGGGAGTATGACATCGCTAGAAGGTCATTTTTCCTCCTTCACAACACAGAAAGAGAGAGAGAGAGAGAGCCTCGAAGGAGCGAGAGAGAGTATTCCACCCCTCAACCCCATGGCAGTGCTGTGTATCCCATTACGAGACAGGTTGCTTCTGTGCTAGAATAATTCTGTTGTTACTGTATCCTATCTTCAACACCCAAAGTGTGTGAATTTTTCAATTTCTGTGTTCCATCTTTATGTCATTGGACTTTTAAAAAAATAGTCCAGTGAGTGCCACAACAGTTGACTGCTGCCCTCGGTAATTGAGATGGCCTCGTCGGGGGCAGGGGCCTGGCTGGGGCTTAGAGGCTGAGACTGGGGCTTCATGAACACGGCCTATTCCCTGCCCTGGGCCAGAGTTGTCATGACCTGCATACAGCCTAACCCCGTCAGACATGGAATCTGCACCAGGCTCAAATTGATGTTTTACAGTGTGACACATTATGAATATTACATAACAAGAGCATAGACAGTGTCAGCACTCAGTCAGTCAGGGCAGAACGGCTTCACTTAGCAGTAAGATAAGTATGGGAGGGGGAGAAAGAGAGAAAGAGAGAGAGAGAGAGACAGAGAGAGACAGAGAGATACAAAAAGAGTGAGGGTGAGACCGAGAGATAGAGACAGAGTGAGAGAGAAAGAGAGAGACAGAGAGGCTTACAGCCAATCGTTGGTGCTAGTAAATGATTAATACAGAACACAGAGTCAGAAATAAGCACTTAGGGCTAAAACAGACAAAAGAGAATGTGTGTTTTTTCCTTTTATCGTGTTTCATGTAAAAGAGGCTGACAAAGGGTGGTCACATTGCTTGGCTTGAGGAGAGGCTGTGATGTTTAATGCATGGTCTGCTCTGCTAGTAAACACTCATTTGTGGCGGTGACTAGTCACACATGAAATGCATTTTGCCAAACCAGAATGTGGAGAGGAAGCTTTTACAACCATGAGGTTCCATCCACAATCTGGTTGGAACAAGCAATGTTTGTTCCTCATTCAGTATAAATAAAAATACACTAAATATAAAAACTATACACAAATATAATAACCTACAAAAATTTGAACGTTAATAAAAAATAAAACAAATATTGGAAAAAAAGGATTCATGTAACTTTTATTTAAAATAAGTATGTTTAGAATCCTGAACAGGACAGAGAACAGACTCTTGTTATGACATCATCACTGTGCGACTCTTTGGCAATGACCTGTGTGTGTGAGTGTGTACCTGTATCTCTGGTAGTCGTCCTCATCCTTGTCCAGGCTGACCAGCTGGTTGGGACAGGCCTCGTTTCCCAGCAGGCTGAGGTACTGCAGCGACGGTGTCGCCTTCGCCAAGTGCTCCAGCAGCTCCTCAATGTCAGTCAGGTGTCAGCGGTCAGAGGTCAAGGAGCCAACACGGTTAATTACATTACCATTTACCCCAGACCCCCCTCACTTACACACGCACGCACACACACAGACCTCCCTCCCACACACACCACTATGAAATTCACGATGGCCTTCAGAGGGCATAGGTCATAGGCATCGTGTTGTTGTGTGAGGGAGCAGACAGAAAGGCTCAATTTAAGGCTCAGAGTTTGGCATATATTTTCCTGTTTAGTTCCCTGTATTTTCTCTCTCTCTCTTTCCACCCTCCTCTTTTTCTTCCTCTCTCTCTCTCTCTCTCTCTCCCTTTCTTCTTCTCCTTCTCTCCCCCCTCTCTCCTAGGTGGCCGGGTAAATGATGGATGCCCTGTGGTTCAAACGGTCGGTGATTCCAGAGCCGTAGCTGACGGGAAAAAAGTCCCCCCCCACCCCCCAAAAACATGAAAAAAAAAGCAACCAGCCTCCCAAACACAACCAGCCTCCCAGACACATTCATCACTAATACATTCACTTCATTGGAAAATTGAGCCCAAAAGTGTCAAAATACAAGCGCACTAATGCAGTGGTGGAGTGTGTAAAATGGCACAGCTCCACATCAGGATGTGGTCTAATTGGGCCATTAGCATGTGCAGGCCACTTCACAACCTGACTCTGAGCTTCAGAGCCGCTGACACGCACTTCTAGGAGCCCCAGTTTTAATGTTGACACGGGAGGTGTGTTTTTGCATCATTACCCTGTAGATGGATCTACTAGGGAGAGTCTACCAGGGGGGACAAGGACACATAGATAGGCTGGGTTCTTAACACTAAAGGAGGAAGTTGAAACATATTTTCCGTCTGATCATAAGTAGTGGCGCAGTGTTTGGGTTTGAGTGCTTACGGTTAACCTGGTTTACTATTCAATGAGGAAACTACATGTAGTTTTTGAATTATCGTCTCTGCAATTGTTAGGAGGTTTTCAGTATTTCCCACTACTACACTGCATGGGATATTACACTACTGGTTCATTTGTCAATGTTTATAATTGGTTATACAACTAATATATATTTAAAAGTGCTCTTTATCAAAGCATTTGGTAGGTTCAGACGTTTCTCCATTTCCCGTTTCTTCCTCAACATATCAACACAGCCCCTACTGGCTTTTATGCCTGTCTCCACTAGAGGTCCCCGTGGCTTAGAAACTAGTCTGTGGGGTCTAACCTACAACACAAAGACCCAGATACCTTTATAGTACTGCATTTACACTCACTACAAACACACTATTAGAGACTTCCACAGACTTTGAGAACACAGAGATAAAGAGTCAAATCAGAGATATAGAAGTACAACAAACAGCAAAGACAATGGCTTGTGGCCTGTAGCCTTAGCCCATGCTGAAGAATGAGAGGCAGATAGTGAATGCCGCTCTGCTTGAAAGGATATTTGGTTCTTATTGAGTGTTAGGGTGTGGAGGGTGGGTAACCTGGGCAACTGGAGGTCGTTTCCGAGCAGATTGTTGTCGACGACCAGTTCTTCCAGCCCAGTGAACGCTTTGAGGCCCGCCAGTGACCTGCGATGATAAGGCGAGAGAGAGAGAGAGAGAGAGAGAGAGAGAGAGATAGAGAGCGAGAGAGAGAGCGAGAAAGCGAGAGAGAGCGAGAGAGAAAAATAAAAATTATACGGCCTTAAGACTGTGCAGACGGCCATTACGTGCAGAAATAAATATTTCTGCCTCCCTCTTTTCACGCGTCTGGAGAGGCAGGGAGAGTTCGGGTAGGGGCCTGTCAGAGGGTTGAATGGTGTGAATTAGTGGTGCTGAGTTCCCCTGGCATGGCCTGGACCCGGGACTCAGCCACGACGAGCTTCCTTCTACGCTGGCAGGATGAGGGATGGGGGTCACCAGTCAGTAGCCAGGATTCAAAACAAAAGGCTTCAGAAATGTGGCGGGCAGGATGAATTTGTCAATGTCTTGTGCCTGGAGGCGCCCGCTTTGGCCTGACCCTAACCCTCCATTCCCAAGACAAATCACTCTGTCACACTTCACCTTCACTCCCCGGACACAAATTTAACTTGTCATCCATCATCTTCACAGCCCAACCAGTAGAATACAGAATACGTACTCCGGCAATCACAGACGGAATGGAAAGGGAAACTGTGATGGGGGTTGGTTTAAAGGTTTTAACACCAAAGTGTTTTAGTAGAAACATTTGTGTGATGCCGTCACATATTTCTCTTATGCACACAAGCACACCCACATCACACACTAAGCATAAAGATGATTGAGAGCATTACTCAGGGTAATGTTGGGGCCTTGCACAGTTCAAGCCTTGTTGAAGGTGTACAAAGCCATGTGTGTGTTGTATAATCAGTGTGACCACTAGAAATAAACTTTGATGTCAGACGTTTGAAAAGGTCGGTGAAAGTCAATAGGCTATATGGCTTCCTCGGCGTTCACAAAAAAAGCACTGGGTGTGAACTGCTCAGACCACTGCGCCACCGAAATTCAAACAGCATAATCCCTTATACTAGACCCACTGTCATTTCCACTATGTGAAATTAAGAAAAAAAATAAGAAATTAAGCAAATTGATTGCACCCAAATTAGACATTTAAATGTATAGGATTCAGATTATATTCAATATATATATATATATAGCACCCAACATGCGACTTGGACCAAACTTCTTCTTAACAATGAGTAAGATATGAAGAACACATTTTTGGCGGTTAAAAGTCACCCACGGACCCTTCAAGACATGCTAACCTCCCCTGTTATTGTAATGGTGAGAGGTTAGCATGTCTTGGGGGTATGATATAAAATGCTAACCTCCCCTGTTATTGTAATGGTGAGAGGTTAGCATGTCTTGGGGGTATGATATAAAATGCTAACCTCCCCTGTTATTGTAATGGTGAGAGGTTAGCATGTCTTGGGGTTTGATATAAAATGCTAACCTCCCCTGTTATTGTAATGGTGAGAGGTGAGCATGTCTTGGGGGTATGATATAAAATGCTAACCTCCCCTGTTATTGTAATGGTGAGAGGTTAGCATGTCTTGGGGTATGATATAAAATGCTAACCTCCCCTGTTATTGTAATGGTGAGAGGTTAGCATGTCTTGGGGGTATGATATAAAATGCTAACCTCCCTGTTATTGTAATGGTGAGAGGTTAGCATGTCTTGGGGGTATGATATAAAATGCTAACCTCCCCTGTTATTGTAATGGTGAGAGGTTAGCATGTCTTGGGGGTATGATATAAAATGCTAACCTCCCTGTTATTGTAATGGTGAGAGGTTAGCATGTCTTGGGGGTTTGATATAAAATGCTAACCTCCCTGTTATTGTAATGGTGAGAGGTGAGCATGTCTTGGGGGTATGATATAAAATGCTAACCTCCCCTGTTATTGTAATGGTGAGAGGTTAGCATGTCTTGGGGGTATGATATAAAATGCTAACCTCCCCTGTTATTGTAATGGTGAGAGGTGAGCATGTCTTGGGGGTATGATATTTGTGCGACTGTAACTTCCTCACTCATCATTATTCAATTTCATTCAGGATTATCTGCAATCATGGTAGAATTCACATGAATGTACAAGTGTTTAGAAACATTTTCTACTCTTATTTATAATAAAAGTGACTCCAAAATGACACAATACATTATTTACCATTTATTTCTATTGTGCACAACATAATCTGAAACGCAACCAAAACGAACTACAAATCCATCCAACAAGTTTGTAGAGTCACACACCTGATGTAGTCTTTAGGCGTGTCAACAATACACCCCTAACCTTTTGGGAAAAAATATATATTACTTGTTAAACAAAATCTCTTTCTCTGAACAATTGTATAAGTTTAAAAGAACATAAATGCCGAATTTGTTTGTGTTCATCATGCGTTCAGGCTACACTGTCAGCATTATATAATGGAGTCAATCATTGACATGTAAACCTGCCAGGACCTGGCTGAGACTGGATCTAATATGACTATTTTCTGACTCATGACTGTCATTTCTATACTAAATTACAAAAATAAATAAACAAGACACATGCTTCAACCACGGTAATATTATTTTCATCCAATGTGAAAAATAAAAAGGTAAACAATGAAGCGATATTAACACACCCTTCTGGTTCCTACAGTCAGCCTGAGAACACTGCCCAGCACTAGGCCCAGTCTCAACTAATACACTCTCTGATCTGGCTAGTGTCACTGTCATTATACACTGTCTGTGATTTACTCGATGTAAACATAACCATTTCATCATGTCAATCTGCAAATGGATAGCAAGACGGGGGAGAAAGAGAGAACACATTCCAACTGACTGTAAGGGAAAAGAAAAGGGAAACGAGGAACACAAGATGATCAAGGTAAAAAGGCAAAGGCATGAAGATGGACAAAGACTGTAGAACCTGAGACAGTACTCCTATTGAAATCCCCCACACATACTGTACATACAGTGTGTGTGTGTTAATGCATGCATACCTGCGTGTGTTTGTATGACACGATAGGGCCTGTAGTCCTCTGGGCTGCATTATTAACTGCTTGGTTAAAATAAGCCGCATGGCGCAGAGGGAAGGCTTATTAATTGTTGTTTTCATGTCACCACTGCTGTGTGCACCAGCAGATCTAATCAACTAAATTCACAGCTAGGGGAGAGCAGGGCCCGGCACAGCACAGCTACCAAACCCCATCCTGCTCTCTCTCTCTCTCTGTATGTGTGTGTATGTGTGTGTGTGTGTGTGTGTGTGTGTGTGTGTGTGTGTGTGTGTGTGTGTAGGGGGGATACAGTAGGGGGATTGGACTTTAATTGTCTCCAGCTTTCCCTGGCGCTCTCTGCAGATTTCCCTAACACCGACCTTTGGTTTCATTACCTTTATAAGAGCCTAGTTTTAATACGGAGTTTGCAGAACTAACAGAGTGAAAGCGCTGCAGTAAAAGTGCTTTAGTTAAAAACATGAGGAGCTCTCTTTTGTTTTCAAAAAATATAATGAGCATAATTGAACTGTGTCCCAAAGCTCCTGTGGCTGGGTAAAATGGAAAACACACACATGTGCAAAACATCAACGCACGCACGCACGCACACACGCACAAGAGGAAAGGAAAGAGGAGAAAAAAGGAAAGGAAATGAGATTAATGGAAATTGGAGAGAAAGGAGGCCAAGCAAGGAGACATGAGAGGAGACAGGTGGCTAAACAAGGAGACAGGAGAGGAGACATACCCGTGACCCAGAGGTACAGACAGAGCCAGATCGTTAGTCTAATACTAATGCAGACACATTGATTGATAAACCACCACTGACAGCCCGGCAGAGGGAAGAATACCCTCTGTGATTATTGGCTTAAAATGTCAGTCACACCTACCAATGGCGTGGGTCTGTCTCATGTCAGATGTCTTTAAGTAACGAATGAGAGGAGGATGGTAGCCTCAGATCGATCTTCTACATCTGTGAGGCAGCATTATGTCAGAACAAATCCCAGTTGACCTTTTAGTAGTGTTTAGGACTAGAGGTCAACTGAGACAGCAGCTATATCCTAACAGCTGAAGGGCCCCCATCTTGAACTAGCAACTACCATATACCGTATAGACATTCCACAAGCCTCATAGCATCCAAATATATCCTAACAAAGACCAGTCACAACAACAGACACAGAACAATCCCCACAGTTATGGAGGAATCTCTGTATTCACTTTAGCAGCTGAAACAATCTGCAGGGAACCAGATAGATCTTTTCAGACCTCTGGTCTGTTTGAGTAGGGGAAAAAATAGGAGAACCTTGAAAAGGCAAGAGGCAAAAGCCTAAGGCCTTGTTTTAACATTAAATGACTTGTGTGACTTCAAATATATTCTTGGTGGTGGAGATTCTGGAGAAGTAATGTTTTTATTCCAGTAATAAGGCCTTGGACTGGAGAAGAAATGATGTTATTCCAGTAATAAGGCCTTGGACTGGAGAAGTAATGTTTTTATTCCAGTAATAAGGCCTTGGACTGGAGAAGTAATGTTGTTATTCCAGTAATAAGGCCTTTGCCTGGAGAAGTAATGTTATTATTACAGTAATAAGGCCTTGGACTGGAGAAGTAATGTTGTTATTCCAGTAATAAGGCCTTTGACTGGAGAAGTAATGTTATTATTACAGTAATAAGGCCTTGGACTGGAGAAGTAATGTTGTTATTCCAGTAATAAGGCCTTTGCCTGGAGAAGTAATGTTATTATTACAGTAATAAGGCCTTGGACTGGAGAAGTAATGTTGTTATTCCAGTAATAAGGCCTTTGACTGGAGAAGTAATGTTGTTATTCCAGTAATACGGCCTTTGACTGGAGAAGTAATGTTATTATTACAGTAATAAGGCCTTTGACTGGAGAAGTAATGTTATTATTCCAGTAATAAGGCCTTCGACTGGAGAAGTAATGTTATTATTACAGTAATAAGGCCTTTGACTGGAGAAGTAATGTTATTATTCCAGTAATAAGGCCTTCGACTGGAGAAGTAATGTTATTATTCCAGTAATAAGGCCTTCGACTGGAGAAGTAATGTTGTTATTCCAGTAATAAGGCCTTTGACTGGAGAAGTAATGTTTTTATTCCAGTAATAAGGCCACAGACTGGAGAGCGACAGGCAAATTGACACACAGGGCAACAGATACATGTTTGATGAATTGGCCAATACTGGGGCATTGATGGCCTTCATACGTGCATAATGGACTAGCAGCAGCACACTTCAGATGGCCTGCCATGATAAGGCAGAGTAATGAATGGGAGAAGGGAGTGGGGCTGGGAAAAGTAGGATCCGGACGGGCTTTAATAAACTTAATAAGAAAAGTGAATGGAGAGAAATGGACAGACATGTCTGGGAGAGGAAATAGGAAGGAAGGGAAACGTCCATCTGTCCATCAGGCTGACAAGTCGATTAGGCTTCATTGGGCGATCACGTCACTCTGGAAGCAATTGGATGTCCTGTGATTAAAGCAGGTAGTTTACAGTACAGCAACCAGTACAGTAAGATAGGGCTTTGCTATTGGACAACAGATCTACACAGCACACCACAACAACAGCTCAAATCAATTCCAATTGTATTTGTCACATGCGCCGAATACAACTGGTGTAGTCCTTACAGTGAAATGCTTACTTACAAGATCTTTCCCAAAGACGTAGAGTTAAATAAGAACAAATTTAAAAAACACCTAAGAAATAAACACAAAGGAATGAAGCAATATAGAAGAAGTACCATACTAACTGAGGTAGATATGCACTGTGGGGTCTGAAATTATTGACACCCTTGATAAAGATGGGGTTGTTACACCTCAAAAAGCACAAGAAAGTGGATTTCTGAGAAATTAAGTAAATTGATTGCACCCAAATTTGACATTTGAATTTATACAATTCAGATTTATATTCAAGAAATATAGACCCAAACGTCCGACTTGGACCAAACTTCTCCCGAACAATGAGTGAGACATGAGGAACACACTTATTTGGTGGTTAAAAGTCACCCACAGACCCCCCCAAGACATGCTAACCTCCCCTGTTATTGTAATGGTGAGAGGCCATCTTGGGGGTATGATCTTTACCCTTTGTAACTTTCTCACTCATCATTATTCACAATTCATTCAGGATTATCTGTAATCATGTTAGTAACCACATGAATGTACATGTGATTAGAAACATTATATTTCTTATTTACAAGTGACTCCAAAATGACCCAATACATTATTTACCATTCATTTCTAACCCCTAAGCTACTCGGGGCAGCAGGTAGCCTAGTGGTTAGAGCTTTGAGCCGGTAACCGAAAGGTTGCAAGATCAAATCCCCAAGCTGACAAGGTAGAAATCTGTTGTTCTGCCCCTGAACAAGGCAGTTAACCCACTGTTCCTAGACTGTCATTGTAAATAAGAATTGTTCTCAATTCTGAAACAAAAACAAAACAAACTGCAAATGCATCCAACAAGTTTGTAGAGTTACATGCTGATGTAGTCATTGCGGGCTATGAATATGGGACCAAATACTCAACTTTGGACTACTATTTCTAAGACTATTTAAGAGTGTCAAAATGTTTTACCCCCTACATTTGAGAAAAAAATATTACTTGTTAAACAAAATATGTTATATTGTTCTCTGAACAATTGTATTAGTATTAGCCAACATTTCCCAAATTGTGGCCTCCCGGGTGGTGCAGTGGTCTAAGGCACTGCATCGCAGTGTTAGCTAGCCACCAGAGACTCATGGTTTGAGCCCAGGCTCTGTCGCAGCCGGCTGCGACCGGGAGGTCCATGGGGCGACGCACAAAGTGGGCTGTCATGTGCCTTTTAGGAGTGGCTTCCGTCTGACAACTTTACCATAAAGACCTGATTGGTAGTGTGCTGCAGAGATGGTTGTCCTTCTGGAAGTTTTCCAGAATTCTTACATTTAAGAATGATGAAGGCCACTGTGTACTTGGGGATTTTCAATAGTACCCTTCCCCAGAGTACCAATCCTGTCTCGGAGTTCTACAGACAATTCCTTAAACCTCATGGCTTGGTTTCTGCTTTGACATGCACTGTCAACTGTGGGACCTTATACAGACAGGTGTGTGCCTTTCCAAATCATGTCCAATCAATTGAATTTACCACAGGTAGACTTCAATCAAGTTGTAGAAACATCTCAAGGATGATCAATGAAAACAGGATGCACCTGAGATGAATTTCAAGTCTCATAGCAAAGGATTTGAATACTTTGTGTTTTAATAAATTTCCTAAAATTAAAATAAAAACAGTTTTCGCTATGTCATTGTGGGGTATTGTGTGTAGATTGATGAGGATTTTAAAAGAAATCCATTTTAGATTAAGGCTGTAATGTAACAAAATTTGCAAAAAGCCAAGGAGTCTGAATACTTTCCAAAGGCACCTTATGTATTTGTGCTTATGTGCCTGTGTGTGTATGTGTGTGCGCACACCTGGGTGCTTGCATGCATGCGTATCTATGTGTGCATGTGTCTTTCTGATGAAAAGCTTTCGTGTGGTCCATCATATAGAGGGAGTCTATCATAATTCATGAGTGGACATGGCTGGGTCGTCCCTCAAAACCCATCGATCATCTGCCACGCAGTGACAGGCCTCTAGTGATTATTTGCTTTTAGGTGAACGTAATGATGAATACTGTAATGATGGGGGCAAACTGACAGAGCCATGGAGGAAGCTTTGGTTTTGGTGTGCACTTGCGTTTGTCTGTGTCTGTGTCTGTGTGTGTGTCTGTGTGTGTGTGTGTGTGTGTGCAGCAGTACATTGCTACAAATTGACAAAGAGAATAGATTTTCAGCTCAGTCTCACAGAGGGATGAGGGCATGTGTCATATGAAGAGACAACTAATCATTCTATACTAACATTCACAAAAAACATTGCTGCACAGAGACCATACAGCATGAAGAGGAATGTGGCTTCTCCACATGTAGGCCTAATATAATAGATTCATTCACAGGGTCAAATTACAAGGTTTTCTCTGATTAGTAGTTGTGAATCTAATCTTATAAAAGCCTAACTAATATTGTTTTTTGTCAACTTGGAGTCAGTGTAGTAACTTATACTGTGTCTACCATCATAATACAGTGAACTGGTTCAAAGGGCTGACACGCCCTAACAGACAGACAGCCCCCCCAAACAGGTCAGTCAGTGATGGACCTTTAAGTTCTGCCTGGGCCAAGCCAGGGTCAAACCTGGATTATTAGGTCAACCTTATCTCAGTCTCGTCCTTATCCCTCGGCCAAGCTGATCCAGGATCAGTTATAAGGGAGGGAAGAGATATGTGAAGGGAGACCCAATTCCAGGCCAATCTGACCCTAGAGCAGTGACTTTGAAGTGGGCACCATGAAGGAAAAGGATCAGTCCCTGTATTATTCACTGGACTGTCAGCTCTACTACCAGCTATAATGACATGGGAAAGAATATGAACCATATCTACACATACACTCTCCCCAGAGAGCAGAGAGCCATGGCAGAGCGTCTATAACTCAATACCACAGACCGATATGACTTTCGCACTAACCAAATCATTTTCAAACCACATTCTCACATCTGAAATATTAGATATTGTGTGTATAAAGGCTGGTTTAGTCCTTCTGTCTGTAGACAGTTGTCGCAGGAACATTATGAACATTGTACTGTCGTCCGCATTCTATTTTCACGTGACAGTGAATGACATTCTATCCTTCGCATAAACGAGCAAACATGGAGGAGGAAGTTTCTTTGCTCCTAATATTTTTAAGTGCTGCCCTGCACCTGAATAGGAGAAGTTAGAGGATAAGTTACTTAAGGGCTCAGGCACACCAATAGCGTTTGCTGGCTGAGAGTACTTAGCACCTTTGAACATAGTGCCGGCCATAATTTGAGAACTTAGTGGGTGAAAATACTGTCAGTCAGACATCTACATCGGGTGGTCTTTAAAACACAGCGCACTGAACGATCGGCAGACGAACGCTAGAAACATATTTTGTGCGAGCCTTAAGGGAAGTAAACAGTAAGAGACAACAACATGGAGGGTGGCAGGTAGCCTAGTGGTTAGAGGCAGGTATCCTAGTGGTTAGAGGCAGGTAGCCTAGTGGTCAGAGGCAGGTATCCTAGTGGTTAGAGGCAGGTAGCCTAGTGGTCAGAGGCAGGTATCCTAGTGGTTAGAGGCAGGTATCCTAGTGGTTAGATGCAGGTAGTCTAGTGGTTAGAGGCAGGTAGTCTAGTGGTTAGAGACAGGTAGTCCAGTGTTTAGAGGCAGGTAGCCTAGTGGTTAGAGACAGGTAACCTAGTGGTTAGAGGCAGGTAGCCTAGTGGTTAGAGGCAGGTAGCCTAGTGGTTAGAGCGTTGGACTAGTAACCGGAAAGGTTACAAGATTGAATACCCGAGCTGACAAGGTAAAAATCTGTTGTTCTGCCCCTGAACAAGGCGGTTAACCCACTGTTCCTAGGCCGTCACGGAAAATAAGTTGTTCTCAACTGACTTGCCTAGTTAAATAAAAATAATAAAAAATAATAAAAAATGGAGAATACCATACTCTCGTTTGGGAGATGAGAGCAGACGATCACATACTGTGTTCTCATTACCCATGAATGCCAGCGGCAACATACGACAGGCTCCTATCACTTGCTGCACCCTATGTACATCGTCAACAAACTCATCACCTGCCAATTTCAGCAGGTAAGTAATAGGCTAGGCCTACTCAATGATAAAAAGAGCCTCAGTAGTCGATTGTGCTACGGTGCTGAAAGGATAGCGACAGTTGGCGGTCACCAGCATAGCAATGCAAGTATAGGCCAGGCTGACGAGTTGAATGGAATTCAAATGAGTTAACCTCAACCCAATTGAGATGGTTTGGGATGAGTTGGACCGCAGAGTGAAGGAAAAGCAGCCAACAAGTCATCAGTATATGTGGGAACTTCTTCAAGACTTTTGGAAAAGCATTTCAGGTGAAGCTGGTTGAAAGAATGCCAAGAGTGTGCAAAGCTGTCATCAAGGCAAAGGGTGGCAACTTTGAAGAATCTAAAATCTAAAATCTATTTTAATTCGTTTAACACTTTTTGGGTTAATACATGATTCCGTGTGTGTTATTTCAAAGTTTTGATGTCTTCACTATTATTTGTAGAAAATAGTAAAAAATAAAGAAAAACCCTTGAATGAGTAGGTGTGTGGACTGGTACTGTATATATGGAGTTAACCCTGAGTTAACCTGCCCTGGAGGCAGGTTAGTTCTGAAGCATTCGTGCCATAGAAATATACCTGGCTAAAAGGTGAGCCACTTTCGTGGTACCGGTTATCCCGAGTTGAACTCTGGCGTCGGGAGGGAGAGTTGTCCGGTCTGTCGGAAATCCCTCACAGCGGTGCAAACACATGACCTTTATTTTAACAGGGAGTCCCATTGAGACCAAAGGAGCCCTGCATTTGACAATTTCACACATTTGACAAAATATAAGACAATACAAAAATACAGACACAAGGAAAACAATCACTTTCCTCAACAGAGGTCCTCAATCAACATTTTGAACTGCTCAGGGGGCATCAATGTATCTAGTTTAAAGGAACTCAGAAGATTGTTCCATACATGGGGTACATAGGAATTAAAAGCTGTTTTTCCTAAGTCTGTAGCAACAGACAGAATTGCCAGAGTTAGCTATCCCTGTGAGCGAGTATGGTAACTCGTATTTATATGGGTAAGTAATGTGGGAGTTTTTTGCAATAGGGCTTTATAAATGAATAAAATGCAGTGTTTTGACCTACCCAACATCAAAGAGGGCCAACCTACTATTGGGTTCAGGTCTGGAGACTGGCTAGGCCACTCCAGGACCTTGAGATGCTTCTTACGGAGCCACTCCTTAGTTGCCCTGGCTGTGTGTTTCGGGTCGTTGTCATGCTGGAAGACCCAGCCACGACCCATCTTCAATGCTCTTACTGAGGGAAGGAGGTTGTTGGCCAAGATCTCGCGATACATGGCCCCATCCATCCTCCCCTCAATACAATGCAGTCGTCCTGTCCCCTTTGCAGAAAAGCATCCCCAAAGAATGATGTTTTCACCTCCATGCTTCACGGTTGGGATGGTGTTCTTGGGGTTGTACTCATCCTTCTTCTTCCTCCTTGCACAGCGAGTGGAGTTTAGACCAAAAAGCTCTATTTTTGTCTCATCAGACCACATGACCTTCTCCCATTCCTCCTCTGGATCATCCAGATGGTAATTGGCAAACTTCAGACGGGCCTGGACATGCTCTGGCTTCAGCAGGGGGACCTTGCATGTGCTGCAGGATTTTAATCCATGACGGCGTAGTGTGTTACTCATGTGTTTCTTTGAGACTGGTCCCAGCTCTCTTCAGGTCATTGACCAGGTCCTGCCGTGTAGTTCTGGGCTGATCCCTCACCTTCCTCATGATCATTGATGTCCCACGAGGTGAGATCTTGCATGGAGCCCCAGACCGAGGGTGATTGACCGTCATCTTGAACCTCTTCCATTTTCCAATAATTGCGCCAACAGTTGTTGCCTTCTCACCAAGAAGCTTGCCTATTGTTCTGTAGCCCATCCCAGCCTTGTGCAGGTCTAAAATTTAACCCTGATGTCCTTACACAGCTCTCTGGTCTTGGCCATTGTGGAGAGGTTGGAGTCTGTTTGATTGAGTGTGTGGACAGGTGTCTTTTATACAGGTAACGAGTTCAAACAGGTGTTAATACAGGTAATGAGTGGAGAACAGGATGGCTTCTTAAAGAAAAACTAACAGGTCTGTGAGAGCTAAAATTCTTACTGGTTGGTAGGTGATCCAATACTTATGTCATGCAATAAAATGCAAATTAATTACTTAAAAATCATACAATGTGACTTTCTGGATTTTTGTTTTAGAATTCCGTCTCTCGCAGTTGAAGTGTACCTATGATAAAAATTACAGACCTCTACATGCTTTGTAAGTAGGAAAACCTGCAAAATCAGCAGTGTATCAAATGCTTGTTCTCCCGACAGTATCTATAAGCAGGAGCATGATCAATGTGGGGACCATCCAAAGTATAAGCTTAAATCATTAGCGTCATTTTTATGCACTCTAAAAAACAACATACACTTAGTTTTTTTTTAACCTGCATTCAATACTGATTTAAGTTCAATAAAGGTTCTCTGTAAAACAATGACAGCAGACCGTAGTTCAGATAGAGCCTGGTCAACAGCGGGGGAAATAGCATTTACACAACAGTATCGTCCGCATATAGGTGCAAATTACTTCTTTTTTCATTTTTACACACAAACCAATATTGTTAATATATATAGTAAAAAGCACTGAATTTACCCCTGCGGGACACCTTTCGTTATGTCCAGAAAACCTGTTTTAACACCATCAGTAGATACACATTTATATCTGTCTGTAAAGTAAGCCAGCTGATCTTGGCCAATTGAGGAAAGCCTCTGAATTAGTTAACCTCATCCACCACCAATGTATAGCACCCACCTGGGTGATGTACGGTGACCATTTCTGTGGCAGAACAATCACCACACATCAGCTATCAGGTGGAGAGGTGAGGAGTGGTCTATGCCAATTAGGAATGAGGGGGATGATAAGGTGGCCATGATGGAATGAAAAAAGGACATGTTTGTAGTGTTTCTTTTTTGAATACCCTATCATTTAAAGTGTTAAACAAACCTGTTGAGGTTCAATTCATGTTAACTTAGTGAAATTATTCATGCATAGGATATTTCAGCTTTAACATGAATGTAAGACAATGTGCTATGTATACAATTAAATCTCTTTTGTTAGCATATAATGTAACCCTGCATCAACTTCAGTCTCAACCAGGATTCCATCATACATGTCAAGCAGTGCAGTTTCAGCTCTGTCTGTCTGTGGCCTCTCTTCCTCGGTGCGCACTGTCACTGTGTCCGTTTCCATCTTGTCCTGTTGTGTATATAACATTTCACATAAACCCTGTTTCTTGTCTGCATCGAAGTAGCGGTCCTTGTACCTAGCATCAAGCATGGTGGCGACACAGTAAAGAGGCTCAGAGAGAATGCCACCGAATTGCTTGTTCACAGCCTCGGGTACTTTTGTAAGTTTTAACCCCACGGTCTGTGTCGGCAGTTTTGTTGAGCAGGCGTTTCAATGCCATGACAGAGGGTATCGCGTCTGCTGCAGATGCAGTTGATGAGCTTATTTCTCCAGTCAGTTGTTCGAATGGTGCTAGGAGTGTGTTCATGTTTCCAAGTTTCAAACATGTTCTCAAATGCCAATGAAATGGCAGCAGCGGTATGAGAACCAGCACATTCTTGAACATGCAATACAGCTTTCCTCAGTATGAAATCCTCGTCCACCCACTGTGCTGTCAGACAGCATGCTCATGGGGCTGACATAGCTGGTCCAAATGTCAGTCGTGAAACTAATAGCAGTGACGCCCATAGCAAGTAGCTCATGGATGTTTTTCAACAATATTGTGTAACACCTGTAGGGCAACATCTGAAAAATAGCGCCTACTTGGTAGTGTGTACCGGTGCTCGACCAGTCGGTGAAAGCCAACATCATCCACAACAGAGAACCGTTCTTGTCAAGGGCAATAAATTCCATTGTCTTGGCGTTAATGGTTTCACTTTTGTGTTGTCCACTGAAATGTTCTTACTCTTTCAAATGACTGCTGGACTTGAACTTGTTACGTTGTTGGAAGTGTGCACTTACAATGTTTCTGCTTTTGTTCTGTGTAGCGCTGTATTTTTGGTGGTGACATCTTCATCATGTCTACATCTACATCTACATCATCTACATCAACTACATCATGCTGTGGGGATGTTTTTCAGTGGCAGGGAATGGGAGACTAGTCAGGATCGAGGAAAGGATGAACAGCGCAAAGTACAGAGAGATCCTTGATGAAAACCTACTCCAGAGTGCACAGGACCTCAGACTGTGGCGACGGTTCACCTTCCACCAGGACAACGACCCTAAGCACACAGCCAAGACAACGCAGGAGTGGCTTTGGGACAAGTCTCTAAATGTCCATAAGTGGCCCAGCCAGAGCCTGAAACTTGAACCCGGTCGAACATCTCTGGAGAGACCTGAAAATAGCTGTGTAGCAATGCTCCCTATCCAACCTGAGAGAGCTTGAGAGGATCTGCTGAGAAGAATGGGAGAAATTCCCAAAATACAGGTGTGCCAAGCTTGTAAAGTCATACCCAAGAAAATTCGATGCTGTAATCGCTGCCAAAGGTGAAGCGTCTGAATACTTGCATAAATGTGATATTTCATTGTTTTTTAAAAATACATTTGCAAACATTTCATAAACCCTGTTTTTGCTTTGTCATTATGGGGTATTGTGTTTAGATTGATGAGGGGGAAAAAACAATGTAATCCATTTTTGAATAAAGCAAAGGTTGAATTGCTGCAAAGAAACCATTACTAAAGGACACCAATAAGAAGAAGAGACTTGCTTGGGTCAATAAACACAAGCAATTAGACCGGTGGAAATCTGTCCTTTGGTTTGATGAGTCCAAATCTGAGATATTTGTTTCTACGCATGTGTGGTTCCCACCGTGAAGCATGGAGGAGGTCTGATGGTGTGGGGGTGCTTTGCTGGTGACACTATCAGTGATTTAATTAGATATCAAGGCACACTTAACCAGCATGACTACCACAGCATTCTGTGTAAAATATTTGGTCCTTTAAAAACCTGCTGTATGTAAAACATAATGAAGTTTGTTTCCAACATTAGGGCTGTAAAGAAGTTACATCCGCTTGGTGTTTTGTTTCCTTGCCACGATACTAACGAGTACAGATACTGGTTTCCTCCTGGCCCTAATTTTAGGGCTAATTAAAACGTTTTGAAAGCAGTCGCTGTGGATTCCTCCGCCAACCACAGTTGCCATCGACTACGCTCAGCTCTACCCTCCTCCTCCACCTAAACATTACCCATCTGCCCCCTCCCCATGTCCTCAGGATGTGTATCAGCTGTGTTCCTGCCGCGTTGAGAGCTGTGAGGAGCACGTAATGAAGACTACGACAACAGTCTGACTACACCCAGTGTAGAAGACATGTAGGAACCTGGTTTCTCAGTGAAGGGTCTAATTGGTACCGGTGGTACTTCCTTCTAACAAACCTGTGCTCTACAGGAAATAGGAGATGTCCGTAACGGCATTACGACAAATAGAACAAGTTTAAAAAGATATTCAAATATTTTATATTATTGAAACACATTACATCATCACAACATACATTTAGTATCGTTATCATACATATTACGTACCGAATTGAATTCTTATACCATATTAATTTGATCACTCTTTTGTTGCCGAGAATTTTCCTGCACCACAGGAAATGCCAGATAAACTTAGTGATTTGCATAAATTCACTGAAAACCCACACTAACACGTGATTATATTAACAGTGTTGCACTTTTCATGTAGCCTATTTTTGGCCAGCTAATTGACTAACCACTGATCAAGCAAGATCTAATGGACTAAACGTTCAAATCATGTTGCTGCAGGATTATTTTGCTGTGACAATATAGGTCAAATTACAATGCTACACCTGTACCAAACTAACAGTTGAATTGAGTTCAACATAATTCATTAACATATGTGTAATTAAAAGTAGCCTGGTTTGGTGTGTAATAACCACAGTGACATAGAACGACAATACTCTACTATGCATCTACACCAGTATGCGAGCCCCACCCTCCATCCAGCTCCCTTCATCAGCCTGTTATTATGATATAATTAGCTGTCGTTCCAGTGTATCATTAAGAGGTTCACTAAGTGTCAGGTACAGAAGCGTCTTAGGAAGTGACACGGGAAAGCAATATCGTTTGAAAATGTAACGGCATGGTAATTAAATAATCTACAGCATCAGGAGAAGGCAGGCACAGAAGTGATAATTAGACTAGTATTCATACCAATTAAAATCTCTATATAAGCCCTTGTTTTAGATATACAGTGGAGTCCAGAAGTATTGGATCCCTTGATAAGGATGAGCATTTTTTTTTACTGTAAAAAACATAATAGAAATACTATGCAACAAGAAAATTATATACACTGGACAAAAATATAAATGCAACAAGCAACAATTTCCAAGGTTATACTGAGTTACAGTTCATATAACGAAATGCGTCATTTGAAATAAATAAATTAGGCCGTAATCTATGGATTTTACATGACTGGGAAAACAGATATGCATCTTTTGGTCACAGATATACAATATATATACAGATAACAGATATAATATATACAAATACATGCACAGTTGAAGTAGGAAGTTTACATACACGTAGGTTGGAGCCATTAAAACTTTTTTTTGTTTGTTTTTTAATTTTACCCCCTTTTTCTCCCCAATTTCGTAGAATCCAATTATTAGTAGTTACTATCTTGTCTCATCGCTACAACTCCCGTACGGGCACGGGAGAGACGAAGGTCAAAAGTCATGCGTTCTCCGAAACACAACCCAACCAAGCCACACTGCTTCTTAACACAGCGCGCATCCAACCTGGAAGCCAGTCGCACCAATGTGTCGGAGGAAACACTGTGCACCTGGTGACCTTGGTTAGCGCGCACTGCACCCGGCCCACCACAGGAGTGCATGGTGCGCGATGAGACAAGGATATCCCTACTGGCCAAACCCTCCCTAACCCGGACGATGCTAGGCCAATTGTGCGTCGCCCCACAGACCTCACAGTCGCGGCCGGCTGCGACAGAGCCTTAGTGCGAACCCAGAGTCTCTGGTGGCACAGCTAGCGCTGCAATGCAGTGCCCTAGACCACTGCGCCACCTGGGAGGCCCTAAAAATTGTTTTTCAACCACTCCACAAATGTCTTGTTAACAAACTATAGTTTTGGCAAGTCAGTTAAATGTCAGGTATTGTGAAAAACTGAGTTTAAATCTATTTGGCTAAGGTGTATGTAAACTTCCAACTTCAACTGTATATAAGTATATGGACACCCATTCAAATTTGTGGATTCGGCTATTTCAGCCACACCCGCTGCTGTCCAGTGTACAAAATCGAGCACACAGCCATGCAATCTCTATAGACAAACCTAGGCCGTAGAATGGCCTTACTGAAGAGCTCAGTGATATTCAACGTGGCACCGTCATAGGATGCCACCTTTCTAACAAGTCAGATGGTCAAAGTTCTATCCTGCTAGAGCTGCCCCAGTCTAAGTGTAAGTGCTGTTATTGTGACGTGGAAAAGTCTAGGAGCAACAACAGCTCAGCTGCGAAGTGGTAGGCCACACAAGCTCACAGAACGGGACTGCCGAGTGCTGAAGCACGTAACGTATAAAAATGGCCTGTCCTCGGGTGCAACACTGACTACCGAGTTCCAAACTGCCTCTGGAAGAACTGTACGTCGGGAGTTTCATGAAATTAGTTTCCATGTCCGAGCAGCCGCACACAAGCCTAAGATCATCATGCGCAATGTCAAAAGTCAGCTGGAGTGATGTAAAGATCTCCGCCATTGCAGTGGAAACACGTTCTCTGGAGTGATGAATCACGCTTCACCATTTGGCAGTCCAACGGACTAATCTGGGTTTGGCGGTTGCCAGGAACACGCTACCTGTCTTAATGCATTGGGCCAAGTGTAAAGTCTGGTGGAGAGGGAATAATGCTCTGGGGCTGGTTTTCATGCTTTGGGCTAGGCACCTTAGTTCCGGTGAAGGGTAATTTTAACACTACAGCATACAATGATATTCTAGATGATTCTTTGCTTCCAACTTGTGGAAACAGTTTGGGGAAGGCCCTTTCCTGTTTCAGCATGACGATGCCCCGTGCACCAACCGAGGTCCATACAGAAGTGGTTTGTCAAGATCAGTGTGGATGAACTTGACTGGCCTGCACAGAGCCCTGACCTCAACCTGATCGAACACCTTTGAGATGATTTGGAACAGCGACTGCGAGCCAGGCCTATTTGCCCAACATCAATGCACGACCTTACTAAGGCTCTTGTGGCTGAATGGAAGCAAGTCACCACTGCAATGTTCCAACATCTAGTGGAAAGCCTTCCCAGAAGAGTGGAGGCTGTTATAGCAGCAAAGGGGGGACCAACTCCAGATTAATGCTCATGATTTTGGAATGAGATGTTTGACAAGCAGATGTCCACATACTTGTGGTCATGTAGTGTACCTTGAAAAAAAGGTAGGGGCATGTGTCAGAAAACAAGTCAGTATCAGATATGTATCAGATATGACCAAAATAACTCAACACATTCCTTAATCTTGATACAAAACCCAACCTTGATACAAAACCCAACAGAACTATACCCCAATCTCCAGAGTTAGTGCCTATGTCCATCTGGGTTGTTGGTGTTTTTGTAAACTTTTCAAAAGCCTTCAATCAAAATAAATGGGGCATGTGGTTGGTTTCTCCATGCAAATGGGATTCAGATCCAGTTAACCAAGAGCAAACGCGCACCTCTTCACTGAAGACTGTCTTTAAACAGAAGAGGAGAAGGCCTACTGTACCTGCACTCGTGGTCTCTTTCTTTTGAAGATGGCCTTGATAGCGCCCTGACATGACAGTCTAAAGAGAGGCATGTGATCGTCTATCTGCCTAATGCTAACATTGGACGCTAGCTCAGCTTTTTGGGAAAGAGAACATTTCTCTCAGCCTCCTTCTTTCATATTCGACCTCCCTCACATCCTTCTTCTCTCTCTCTCTCCTTCACTCTCCCTCCCTCCTCTCTTACTGCTGCTGGCCCATTACCTCTACAGAGCGGGCCTCATTAAAGAAGGCAAGTCTAGTCAAATCCTTCTGTAATTCGGTGGAGGTGAATTGCTGTCAACATCATTAACCGTCATTTCCCAACTCACTTCACAACTTATGAAGTGTTCTTTATTGTGTAATGATCCAAATCTCTCCAAATCGTCTCTCTTCAAAGGGCCTGGAAGACATACCACCCACCCAGCCGCCTGCCTGACTGCCTGGCTGAGGTTGACATGTCAGAGGCCCCAGCAGATTAAACCTGGCTCTATCATTACGGGAACTTCTTTCTGTTTAAACGGAACGAGCGTTTCATCCTGCGCTCCAACTAGCAGGTAACGTTACTCAGACCAGGCCGAGCATAAGGAGAAAGGAGAGAGAGGAAGACAAGAAAAGAAAATCTGTAGAAAAGTATACATTTTTTATTTTACCCTTATTTAACTGGGCAAGTCAGTTAAGAACAAATTCTTAATTAAAATGATGGCCTACCGGGTAACAGTGGGTTAACTGCCTTGGTCAGGGGCAGAACAACAGATTTTTACCTTGTCAGCTCAGGGATTCTATCCAGCAACCTTTCGGTTACTGGCACAACGCTCTAACCACTAGGCTGCCTGACGCCCTGTTATACAATGACTTGATGTATGAAGCATGCATTATGTTTTGTCTTCATCACTACGTAAGCAAAGAAGTAGGTTCTGGACAAATTCCCGCATTCTTTTTCTGGATCCATTTGAATGGTGTTTACTGATAGCTCAGGCATCTGATGAAGCACCATTTGGACAGACTGGTTCCATAGCAAATTAGCCTGAGAGCTGGCCTGCTTGTCATGCCATGAGCTGTCCACTGAGTCACTGTCTTGAGAAAAAGCCCCTTTTGTGTGTCGGCCATTATGTGTCCCACTGGGTCCAGTGTCACGCTATGAGATGTCCTCCAGGCCTTGTGTTGGGGAAAGCCCCTTTTGTACAGCGACCATTGTGTGTCCCCAGTGCCGAGCCCCCCGCCAGGCAGGGACATAGAGACAGTGCAGCAAGAGGACTCTTCTCAGGGTTCTAAGACTCTACAGTGAATCTTCAAATGATTTAGCCAAACAAAGAGGGCCGCTGGGCCGGAGAAGAGGGGAGACACGGACAACTAGATGAATAAGCAACATCTATTACTGGGGTGGGCCTGACCTATGGGCCCCCACACCATGGCACCACATTTCACACCAAATTGCCTCATATTGGAGTTGACACTCCTGGAGTGGATACACTGGCCCCCTGACTAGGTTAGCCGTCCGAGCCGAAGAGAGGAGAGGGAAAGTGAAAAACCACCAAGACGGGGGCCAGCGTTGGAACGAGCGGAGGGAGAGATGGAAAGGGGGCTATAAAGGAAAAATCACGCATAATAGGTCTTGGTTTGTTTTAAAGTGAGACAAAATGGCTCAATTTGAGCACTTAGGCTCTCTGAATGGTCCTGGGTGATCTACAAGAGGAACATGCGAGGGGACAAGCGCGTCAGCCCCCTGATCAGGAGACTATAAGGGGAACAAAGCTGGATGTCCAACAGGCTTACCAGGAAACTGGAGTGGATTGGGCTGCTCTCTAAAGCTTGTTTCAGCCTCCCTCTCGGCTTTGGCTTTGCCCCCTGAAAAGTGCTGCTTGCTTCTACCCAAACCCTTTTCACTCGGTCATACTATCCCCTCTCTCTACATTGTATATTCACAATGGCAAAAATAAACACAGTGCTCATATTTGTTTAACAAATTATAGGTAGGTGTAAGCTGGTAGGTAGGTCTAAGGGTAGTAACACAAAAAGGTATTATTCACCATAGAAATATAATCTGATTCTATGGTATTCACTAAGTGCACCATAATGAATATCTATTGACATAAATGGGGCATTGTTTTAGACTGAAAGTGATTATACCTGCTCTTCACTGTTGAACAAGTTCTAAAAGCTTGTTTTCCTCTGTCATTACCTCGATGGAAACCGTTTTAAGAGTTAAGAGACAGTGCGTCGGGAGGTGAGAAAAAAAAACCCGAAAAGAAATGTTAAAAAACGCACAACCTCATCACAGTTAGTCAATACAGCGTTAATTAATCTAATAACAATCCGCCCTGAAAAATATACCCCTGAACTGACAAGAAGACATCCAGTCTAGCAGAGAAGCAGACACCCTGAGCAGCACATTCACACATTGCCTAAGATCACAGGCTCTGAACAGAGAGCCGTCTTAAGCAGCCACTAATTAGCTGGAGGAGAAAGAGAAAATATGTCTCAGGTTCATGGACCAAGCGTGAAACGCTGTGATATGACATGGCAGACAAAAACACAGCTGATCTTTTTATAGCCACTGGTGTGAAAGAAAAATCAAATAAAAAACAACAGAGTTATGGCTCTTTTTGGAAGGGCTGTATTGTTGGGTGTTTGAGACTGAGGTGGCTTGTCGTTTGCGGTGACGCTAAACCTAGATTGACAGTGGATGTAAGCGTGTTTGGCACAATGATGTGATGTCAGCTGACCTGTGAGGCCTGTTTGTTGTGGCCACATGGTTTCTGTAGTAACCAGGAGGACACAAGAGAGCAACAAAGGCACTGAGCAGGGTCGAGCTAACCACCATTGGTTAAGATATGCCTCTCCATAAATGAACAGTACAACTCATTACTATCGTGCCTTTCAGTTGTTAGTTGTCAATGTGTTTCAAATAAACATTTAAGCTAAAGGTTCAATGTACATGACATTCACATTCTCAATGATTCAAAGTTTATTAATATAACCATTATGTGTATCATTACCATGGCTAATAATAGTCTAAAACCATTTTAGCTAAGTGAGAGCACGACTGACTGATATCTGACGGACAAATTACGAAAATCTGAAAAACGAGTTCCATTAAGGAGAAGGGGAGGGAGGGGTGTGCATTAAAACTAAAATATAATAAAACCCTAGTATATCATAGTGTTTAACACCTCTGAAAACACGACAAGCTTCTTTATCTAAGGTGTAGGAATGGAGAGCGAACACCTTTTCAAACAATGAAACAATTTTAAAATCAGTACCTGGTATCAGATCCAGAGCCATTCAAACAGAATGATAATGGCTTCGCTCATTCAGACAGTCAGTAAGACAGTCAGTCAGTCAGTCAGTCAGTCAGTCAGTCAGTCAGTCGCCTTGCAAATGGAAATGTGGAGAAAGCTGTGAGGGGGAATCATTTTATCTAGTTGACACACATTACAACGGGGGGAATTTCAAAAGAGGAAGATGGAAGCTTTCAGGTCAATTATGGTGTCAGGACTGTCAGCTTGCTATGAAATATATACCTTTGAAGAACACTTTAGTGTCAGAATGAGAGAGGAGAGGAGAGGGCTGCATAGGGGAGACATACTGTTAGACACACAGACCTATACGAATATGATAGGAGCACGCAGAGTAAAAACTGGCAAGATAATGGACCATTTTCTCACTGAACACTTTGTCAAGGGGGAGCAGACAGACAATCTTCACATTGCTGATGTGATATGGCGATGATGATTAATGATTACTGTGCTATATAAGTGGATTGAAACAGAGGCAAGATGGCACTGCAGAGATGGATAGCTGACGACTTACACATTCTGCTATTTAGTTTTTTTACACTGATCAACTTTTTTTTGTATATAATATTTTCTCCATTTCCTATGACCGCAAACAGATTCTGGACATCAGAACAGCGATCAGTAACCATGATTTGGATGAAGATTTCTACTTCAATGGCAGCAGTCGGCAGCTGTGGATGGACTGGTAATCCCAGACCAGGCCCTAATCCACGGGACTCGAAAGAGGAAGAGACGGTGCAAGAGAGGCAAACGAGACTACGTTGACAAGTAAACAAACCATCTCTACCCTCCCTTCTATTGACAAATGTACAATCACTAGAGAACAAACTGGATGAGCTCCGTCGATACTATCCTATGAACGGGACCTGAAGAACTGTAATATCCTATGTTCCTCAGAGCCGTGCTGAACAAGGACATGGATAATATACAATTAGCTGTTTTTTCTATGCATTTTCAAGACTGAACAGCAGCTTCGGATCAGGTTAAGGGGGAGGTGTGTGTCTTCTTGTTACCAACAGCTGGTGCGCGATCTCTAATGATAAGGAAGTCTCAAGGTTTTGCTCACTTGAGTTAATGATAAACTGCAGACCATACTATTTACAAAAATAGTTCTGAGCAATATTTTCGAAGCGGTCTGTCTATTTACCACCACAAACCGATGCTGGCACTAAGACTGCACTCAACAAGCTGTATAGCACCATAAACAAACAAGAAAATGCACATCCAGAGAAGAGGCTCCTAGTGGATGGTGATTTTAATGCAGGGAAAGTGAAATCTGTCTTACCTCATTTTTACCAGCATGTCACCTGTGCAGCTGGAGGTGACAACTCTTGGTCACCTTTACTCCACACACAGAAACGCATACAAAGCTCTCCCTCAACCTCCATTGACAAATCTGACCATAACTCTATCCTCCTGATTCCTGCTTACAAGCCAAAAGTAAAACAGGATGCACCAGTGTCACGCTGGTCCGTGTTGCCCAGCAACAGCCCCAAAGCATCACTGCTCTAGAGGAGATCTGCATGGAGGAATGGGCCAAAATACCAGCAACAGTGTGTGAAAACCTTGTGAAGACTTACAGAAAACGTTTGACCTCTGTCATTGCCAACAAAGGGTATATAACAAAGTATTGAGATAAACTTTTGTTATTGACCAAATACTTATTTTCCACCATAATTTGCAAATAAATTCATTAAAAATCCTACAATGTGATTTTCTGGATTTTTTTCTCTCATTTTGTCTGTCACAGTTGAAGTGTACCTATGATGAAAAATACAGGCCTCTCATCTTTTTAAGTGGGACAACTTGCACAATTGGTGGCTGACTAAATACTTTTTTGCCCCACTGTAAGTAGTACTTGAAAGTATTTTTACCTAATTATTTTTTTTGTCAAATTCACACACTTATCAAGAGAACATCCCTGGTCATCCTTACTGCCTCTGACCTGGATGACTCATTAAACACAAATGCTTCATTTGTAAAGATGTCTGAGTGTTGGAGTGTGCCCCTGGCTATCCGTAAATAAACAAAACAAGAAAATGTTTACTTAAGTATATTTTAGCAATTACATTTACTTTTGTATTAAGTATATTTAAAACCAAATACTTCTAGAATTTTACTCAAGTAGTATTTTACTGTCTGACTTTCACTTGAGTCATTTTCTATTAAAGTATCTTTACTTTTACTCAAGTATAACAACTGGATACTTTTCCCACCATTGATGCTAAGCTACAGGACTGTTTCACTAGCACTGACGCTTGTTGTAAGTGGCAGGGCTTGCAAACTATCACGGTTTACAAAGGTAAACCCAACCGCGAGCCTACCAGATGAGCTAAATTCCTTCTATGCTCGCCTTGAGGCAAGCAACACTGAACCCTGCATGAGAACACCAGCTGTTCTGGACCAACTCCAATTTGTATATCATATCTAAGCTACAGGACTGTTTCACTAGCACAGACTGGAATATGTTCTGGCATTCATCTGATAACTGACCCCGCAGTGTCGTACGTAAATATCCCAACCAGAAGCCATGAATTACAGGCAACATCCTCAATGAGCTAAAGGCTAGAGCTGCCGCTTTCAAGGACTGGGACACTAATCTAGATCCTTATAAGAAACCCTGCTTCGACAAGTCATCAAACAATCAAAACATCAATACAGGACTAAGATCAAATCCTACTATGCCTGCTCTGATACTCGTCGTATGTGGCAGGGCTTGCAAACTATCACAGTTTACAAAGGGAAACTCAATCGCGAGCCTACCAGATGAGCTTAATTCCTTCTATGCTCGCCTTGAGGCAAGCAACGCTGAACCATGCATGAGAACACCAGCTGTTCTGGACCCACTCCAATTTGTATATCATATCGCCCTAGCAGATACACAGATGACGCAATCTCTATTGCAGTCCACACTTCCCTTTCCCACCTAGACAAGAGGAACACCTACGTGAGTATAGCTCATGGTTCAACACAATAGTGCCCTCCAAGGTCATCACCAAGATCAGGACCCTGAACATCTCCCTCTGAAACTGGATCATGGAGTTCCTGACAGGCCACCCCCAGGTGGTGAGGGTAGGCAATAACACATCCGCCACGTTGACCCTCAATACGGGGGCCCCTCAAGGGTGCGTGCTTAGTCCCCTTCTGTATTCCTTGTTCGTCAACGACTGCCTGGCCGCGCAACAACATTAAGTGTGCTGATGACACGACGGTGATTAGCATGATCACCGACAACGATGAGACAGCCTATAGGGAGGAGGTTAGTGACCTGGCAGTGTGTTGCAGGACAACAACCTCTCCCTCAATGTCAGAAAGACGAAGGAGCTGATTGTGAAACGGAGGGTTGCGGAGGGTTGAGCCTGCCCCATCCACATCGACAGAGTGTAGTGGAGAGGGTCGAGAGCTTCAAGTTTGTCAATGTCCACATCACTAAGAAATTATCATGGTCCACACACCAACACAGTCGGGAGGAATGCACAACAATGTCTCTTCCCCATTAGGAGGCTGAAAATATTTGGCATGGGCCCTCAGATCCTCAAGAAGTTATACAGTTGCACCATTGAGAGCATCTTTACTGGCTCCCATCACCGCTTGGTATGGTAACTGCTTGGCATCTGACCGCAAGGTGCTACAGAGGGTAGTGCAAAGACTGCAGCCACCCAAGTCATAGACTGTTCTCTCTGCTACCACATGACAAACGGTATTGATGCACCAAGTCTGGAACCAAAAGGACCCTGAAAAGCTTCTACCCCCAAGCCACAAGACTGCTAAATAGCTACCCGGACTATCTGCATTGACCCTTCTAGCATTAATTATTTTGACTTATCACACACGCTGCTGCTACAATTTATTATCTATCCTGTTACATAGTCACTTTATCTCTACCTATATGTACATATCTGCCTCAATTACCTCGTACTCCTGCCGGTACTGGTACTGCATGTTATTGTTACTCATTGTGCATTTATTCCTTGTGTTATTATTTTGTATATTATTTCCTCTCTGCATTGTTGGGAAGGGTTTGCAAGTAAGCATTTCACTGTTAGTCTACACCTATTGTTTATGAAGCATGTGACAAATAAAAGTGACTTGATTTCATTTGAATTTGATGGACACGACATGATGTATACAACAACTAGCATTAAAAGTAATTTGATTATCTATACTGTAATGTTTAACCCCCCCCCCACTAAATTATAAAATGTTATTAATTTGCAAGAGTATTTAGAAAATCGTGAGCGGGGAAACCCAATACTTAGGCTAACACATCAAAATAATATTATTTCCCCACAATTTCATGGCCAGCACTCTCCTCTTCGCAGACCCGTCTGATTACAGTCTGACTGTACTTATCGAAGCACAGGCTTTGATTCAATAAAAAAACACAGATCCAATTCCAAGCTTATTTACCAAATCTTCCTAAAAGGATTCCTTAAGAACTAGAAGGAGAAAAGGGGAAAATAGGAAGTGACACAAGACAAGAACCCCTCCCCCTCCTCTTCAATCCCTTCTCCCTCTATCTCCCTTTTCCTCATCCTTGGAAATGTAAATGTATTCGCCCCTCACTTCAAGCTATAAAATAGTAACCTTGAAACCCTGAGTGACAGAGATAATTATTGGTTATTGTAGTGTCAGAAAGAGAGAAAGCTGTATGATGAGGTTCTGTGTAATTTAGACAATCAGAAACTTAAGAGACACGCTGACACATTTCTTCCCCTCTATCTCATCCCTCCATCCCATCCCTCCATCAAAGAGTAGCTCTTGACATGCCTAGGGATAATTTCCGGGCGACAGTGAGAGAAAGAGAAAGAAAAAAAGAGTGAAAGAAAGAGAGAGAGCGCCGCTGCCACCGCCACATAAAAGGCAAGTCACAGAAATGAAAAAGGTGTGATTGCTAGCTCTTCCATAGGCAGTGGGGGCCCTGCCATTCAGTGTGCTGCATTCATCGTGGGAATCAAGACGAGAGATTTCCTCTTCTTATGTCAACCTGCCAGCATGATAAGAGGTGTCTACCACACTGTATGAGATGAATATTTCCACCATGCTAGAGATGACACAGGAGGAGTGGGATTTTATTTTGTTCTCTGCATGGTAGGGACTGTTCTTACCCTTCAAAAACACTGACCACAAAATGTTGTTTGGGTCAGACATGTTGTTTGATTAGCATACACAGAGAGATAATACAAGCTGGTGGCCATTTTGTTTTGTTTAAAGGAGCCTACGAACAGGCCACAACAACAAAGTGCAGCAGTCACACGTACGCACTTTCACTCACTCTCTGTGACACATGCAAGACAAATGAAGGAATCAAATGGCTGTCAGTGTAATGAATTCAATAAATGCAACATTGTGTGGTTTGTCACATATCACCAGTGCTGACGTGTAATTACGGTTATTTGTAGAAATAGCCTTCATTACCATCACCAAGGGCCCTGGATGAGAGGAGGAGATGGGACACATCTACTTTAAGTCACATTAACATGGAGAAAATAATCTATTTGGTTTAACCCCTTTGCAACATGCCATGTAACAAGAATAACTACCGTCGCTTTAGTGTTAAAATAAGTACTAATGTGTTAGTGAAAAACTATGGTAACATTTATCATATGATAGCAGTGTTGTTGGGGAAGCTACTGAGAAAATATACAGTACCAGTCAAAAGTTTGGACACACGTACCCATTCAAGGGTTTTTCCTTATTTTTACTATTTTCTACATTGTATAATAATAGTGAAGACATCAGAACTAGGAAATAACACATATGGAATCATGTAGTAACCAAAAAAGTGTTAAACAAATTAAAATACACTACCGTTCAAAAGTTTGGGGTCACTTAGAAATGTCCTTGTTTTTGAAAGAAACACATTTTTTTGTCCATTAAAATAACATTGAATTGATAAGAAATACAGTGTAGACATTGTTCATGTAAATTACTATTGTATCTGGAAACGGCTGATGTTTTATGGAATATCTACACAGGCGTACAGAGGCCCATTATCAGCAACCATCACTCCTGTGTTCCAATAGCACGTTGTGTTAGCTAATCCAAGTTTATCATTTTAAAAAGGCTAATTGATCATTAGAAAACCCTTTTGTAATTATGTTCGCACAGCTGAAAACTGCTGTTCTGATTAAAGAAGCAATAAAACTGTCCTTCTTTAGACTAGTTGAGTATCTGGCGCATCAGCATTTGTGGGTTTGATTACAGGCGCAAAATGGCCAGAAACAAAGACTTTCTTCTGAAACTCTATTCTTGTTCTGAGAAATGAAGGCTATTCCATGCAAGAAATTGAAGATCTCGTACAACACGGTACTACTCCCTTCACAGAACAGCACAAACTGCCTCTAACTGGCAGCTTCATTAAATAGTATCCGCAAAACACCAGTCTCAACATCAACAATATGAAGAGACGACTCCGGGATGCTGGCCTTCAAAGAAAAAGCCATATCTCAAACTGGCCAATAAAAACAGAAGATTAAGTTGGGCAAAAGAACACAAACACTGGACAGAGGAACTCTGACTAGAAGGCCAGCATCCTGGAGTCACCTCTTCACTGATCAATTAGCCTTTTAAAATTATATTAGCTTGGATTAGCTAACACAATGTGGCATTGGAACATAGGAGTGATGGTTGCTGATAATGGGCCTCTGTACACCTACGTAGATATTATACACTGTTCAAAAAAATAAAGGGAACACTTAAACAACACAATGTAACTCCAAGTCAATCACACTTTTGTGAAATCAAACTGTCCACTTAGGAAGCAACACTGATTGACAATAAATTTCACATGCTGTTGTGCAAATGGAATAGACAACAGGTGGAAATTATACGCAATTAGCAAGACACCCCCAATAAAGGAGTGGTTCTGCAGGGGGTGACCACAGACCACTTCTCAGTTCCTATGCTTCCTGGCTGATGTTTTGGTCACTTTTGACGGAGTTTACAACCCACACAAGTGGCTCAGGTAGTGCAGCTCATCCAGGATGGCACATCAATGCGAGCTGTGGCAAGAAGGTTTGCTGTGTCTGTCAGCGTAGTGTCCAGAGCATGGAGGCGCTACCAGGAGACAGGCCAGTACATCAGGAAACGTGGAGGAGGCCGTAGGAGGGCAACAACCCAGCAGCAGGACCACTACCCCCGCCTTTGTGCAAGGAGGAGCAGGAGGAGCACTGCCAGAGCCCTGCAAAATGACCTCCAGCAGGCCACAAATGCGCATGTGTCTGCTCAAACGGTCATAAACAGACTCCATGAGGGTGGTATGAGGGCCCGACGTCCACAGGTGGGGGTTGTGCTTACAGCCCAACACCGTGCAGGACGTTTGGCATTTGCCAGAAAACACCAAGATTGGCAAATTCACCACTGACGCCCTGTGCTCTTCACAGATGAAAGGAGGTTCACACTGAGCACATGTGACAGACGTGACAGTCTGGAGATGCCGTGGAGAACGTTTTGCCGCCTGCAACTTCCTCCAGCATGACCGGTTTGGCGGTGGGTCAGTCATGGTGTGAGGTGGCATTTCTTTGGGGGGGCCGCACAGCCTTCCATGTGCTAGCCAGAGGTAGCCTGACTGCCATTAGGTACCGAGATGAGATCCTCAGACCCCTTGTGAGACCATATGCTGGTGCGGTTGGCCCTGGGTTCCTCCTAATGCAAGACAATGCTAGACCTCATGTGGCTGGAGTGTGTCAGCAGTTCCTGCAAGAAGAAGGCATTGATGCTATGGACTGGCCCGCCCGTTCCCCAGAACTGACTCCAATTGAGCACATCTGGGACTGTCCAGGAGTTGGTGGATGCCTTAGTCCAGGTCTGGGAGGAGATCCCTCAGGAGACCATCCGCCACCTCATCAGGAACATGCCCAGGCGTTGTAGGGAGGTCATACAGGCACGTGGAGGCCACACACACTACTGAGCCTCATTTTGACTTGTTTTAAGGACATTACATCAAAGTTGGATCAGCCTGTAGTGTGGTTTTCCACTTTAATTTTGAGTGTGACTCCAAATCCAGACCTCCATGGGTTGATAAATTTGATTTCCATTGATAATTTTTGTGTGATTTTGTTGTCAGCACATTCAACTATGTAAAGAAAAAAATATTTAATAAAAATATTTCATTCTTGGCATTCTCTCAACCAGCTTCATGAGATAGTCACCTGGAATGCATTTCAACTAACAGATATGCCTTGTTAAAAGTTAATTTGTGGAACTTCTTTCCTTCTTAATGCATTTCAGCCAATCAGTTGTGTTGTGACAAGTTAGGAGTGGTATACAGAAGATAGCTCTATTTGGTAAAATACCAAGTCCATATTATGGCAAGAACTGCTCAAGTAAGCAAAGAGAAATGACAGTCCATCATTACTTTAAGACATGAAGGTCAGTCAATCCGGAAAATGTATTTGAACATTTTTTCAAGTGCAGTCGCAAAAACCATCAAGTGCTATGATGAAACTGGCTCTTATGAGGACCACCACAGGAAAGGAAGACCCAGAGTTACCTCTGCTGCAGAGGAGAAGTTCTTTAGAGTTAACTGCACCTCACATTTCAGCCCAAATAAATGCTTCACAGAATTCAAGTAACAGACATCTCAACATCAACTGTTCAGAGGAGACGTGAATCAGGCCTTCATGGTCGAATTGCTGCAAAGAAACCACTACTAAAGGACACCAATAAGAAGAAGAGACATGCTTGGTCCAAGAAACATGAGCAATGGACATTAGACTGGTGAAAATCTGTCCTTTCGTCTGAGGAGTCCAAATTTGAGATTTTTGGTTCCAACCGCCATGTAGTTAACTGATAATCTCTACATGTGTGGTTCCCACCGTGAAGCATGGCAGAGGAGGTGTGATGATATGGGGGTGCTTTGCTAATGACACTGTGACTTAGAATTCAAGGCACACTTAAGCAGCATGGCTACCACAGCATTCAGCAGTGATACACCATCCCATCTGATTTGCGCTTAGTGGGACTATCATTTGTTTTTCAACAGTACAATGACCCAACACACTGTGTAAGGGCTGTTTGACCAAGAAGGACAGTGCTGCATCAGATGACCTGGCCCCCACAATCACCCAACCTCAACCTAAGTGAAATGGTTTGGGATGAGTTGGACCGCAGAGTGAAGGAAAAGTAGCCAATAAGTGCTCAGCAAACAGTATGTGGGAACTCCTTCAAGACTGTTGGAAAAGCATTTCAGGTTAAGCTGGTCGAGAGAATGCCAAGAGTGTGTAAAGCTGTCATCAAGGCAAAGGGTGGCTACTTTGAAGAATCTCAAATATAAATTATATTTTATTTTATTTGGTTACTACATGATTCCATATGTGTTATTTCATCGTTTTGATGTCTTCACTATTATTCTACAATGTAGAAAATAGTACAAATCTGAGGAGTGTGGCACAGCATGATTTTTTTTCTCTCTCCAGTAGATATTGTGCTCTTCTATCACGAGCACAATGATGTACGAGGGGGAAAAAACTGTGTTGGTTATTTGCATTAACTTCTTTGTTGTTGTCTGTTTCACTATTAAGGATCCCAGCTTGAAGAAACATATAGTTAACTTAACTAAAGGTACTTTGAAAAAGTAGTTCACAACATCAAAAATACTTTGTGAAAACGTCATTTATGTCAATCTGAAATGTCAGACTAGATCACTTTGGGGTCATATGTGACCCATCCCAACAGGGGCTTTATGTTAACAGAATGTGTTATTTAGTCTATTAGACACAAAAACAATGTTTAAAGTGAGAAAAAGAAAGGAAATGACTGCTTACTTAATTCATATTTATTTTATCAAGTAATGTGTAGTTCCAGTAGAGAGCTACATCATGTTTCATGTTTTGTGTGGACCCCAGGAAGAGTAGCTACTGTATCTGCTGCTTTTTCAACAGCTAATGGGGATCCTAATAAAATACCAAATACCATCACTACATGGCAAAAAAATGATTAACTACTGAACACACTGCCTAGATTTGAACTACCACAAAGCTACTGCAAACTGTAGTTAAATTACTAGTTGAATAACATGTACTACTCCCTAACACTGTATGATAGTTAATAACACACAGCAATAGCATTATTTAGAATGCAGGTTATCTGTAAACTATACACCATGTTAGTACGTCTAGTTAGATGTATATGACTTTGATTGTACTGTATAATACTAACATTTATGTATGACTAATTGCAACTCTCTCATGTTGAAGAAAACAGAAACATTCACAACTGACAACCTTTAAATATGATGTCTCATTTTGGACAAATACTGGCGAGAGTATGACTGTCTAATCTACAGAGCATGATAAAAAAAAATCCTCTCGGGACACATCATGGATATTAACTACAGGAGGCAAGGCATGAATCCCAAATGGCACCACCCTATTACCTACATAGTGCACAACTTTTTGACCAGTCAGTGCCCATTGTGTAACGGTTTTCTAGTGGTGATGAAGGAGAGTCGGACCAAACTGCAGCGTGTCGATTGCGATCCATATTTATTAAACAAAACGTAAACACGACTAAACACTAAACACGACTAAACACTAAACACGACAAAACAATAAACGTAATGAAAACCGAAAACAGCCTATCTAGTGCAAACTAACAGAGAGTACAAGTAAGACACTAAGGACAATCACCCACGACAAACTCAAAGAATATGGCTGCCTAAATATGGTTCCCAATCAGAGACAACGATAAGCACCTGCCTCTGATTGAGAACCACTCCAGACAGCCATAGACCTTGCTAGACAACCCACTAAGCTACAATCCCAATACCACCACCAAAACCCCAAGACAAACACACCACAATTACAAAAACCCCATGCCACACCCTGGCCTGACCAAATACATAAAGATAAACACAAAATACTTGGACCAGGGCGTGACAGAACCCCCTAAGGTGCGGACTCCCGAACGCACCTCAAAACAATAGGGAGGGTCCGGGTGGGCGTCTGTCCATGGTGGCGGCTCCGGCGCGGGACGTGGACCCCACTCCTTTAATGTCTTAGTCCCCTCTCCCTTCGTCCCTGGATAGTCCACCCTCACCGCCGACCATGGCCTAGTAGTCCTCACCCAGAACCCCACTGGACTGAGGAGCAGATCGGGACTGAAGGGCAGCTCGGGACTGAGGGGAAGCTCGGGACTGAGAGAAAGCTCAGGAGTGAGAGGAAGCTCAGGAGTGAGAGGAAGCTCAGGAGTGAGAGGAAGCTCAGGAGTGAGAGGAAGCTCAGGAGTGAGAGGAAGCTCAGGAGTGAGAGGAAGCTCAGGCAGGTAGATAGATCTACCAGCTCCTGGCTGGCTGGTGGTTTCAGCAGATCCTGGCTGACTGGCAGATCCTGGCTGACTGGCAGATCCTGGCTGACTGGCAGATCTGGAAGAGTCTTGTTGACTGGCAGATCTGGAAGAGTCTGGTTGACTGGCAGATCTGGAAGAGTCTGGTTGACTGGCAGATCTGGAAGAGTCTGGTTGACTGGCAGATCTGGAAGAGTCTGGTTGACTGGCAGATCTGGAAGAGTCTGGTTGACTGGCAGATCTGGAAGAGTCTGGCTGACTGGTAGATCTGGCGGTGCTGGGCAGACTGGCGGCGCTGGGCAGACTGGCGGCGCTGGGCAGACTGGCGTTGCTGGGCAGACTGGCGGCGCTGGGCAGACTGGCGGCGCTGGGCAGACTGGCGGCGCTGGGCAGACTGGCGGCGCTGGGCAGACTGGCGATGCTGGGCAGACTGACGACGCTGGGCAGACTGACGACGCTGGGCAGACTGGCGACGCTGGGCAGACTGGCGATGCTGGGCAGACTGGCGATGCTGGGCAGACTGACGGCGCTGGGCAGACTGGCGACGCTGGGCAGACTGGGGGCACTGGCGGCGCTGGGCAGACTGGCGGCACTAGCTGCTCCATATAGGCTGACAGCTCTGGCGGCTTCTTACAGACTGACCGCTCTGGCGGCTCCGGGCTGACTGGCAGCTCCTTGCAGACTGGCAGCTCCTTGCAGACTGGCAGCTCCTTACAGACTGGCAGCTCCGTGCAGACTGACAGCTCCGTGCAGACTGACAGCTCCTTGCAGACTGGCAGCTCCATGCAGACTGGCAGCTCCATGCAGACTGACAGCTCCATGCAAACTGGCTGCTCTATGCAGACTGACAGCTCTGGCTGCTCCATGTAGACTGGCTGCTTCATGCAGACTGGCAGCTCGGGCTGCTTCATGTAGACTGACAGCTCTGGCTGCTCCATGCGGACTGACAGCTCTGGCTGCTCCATGTAGACTGACTGCTTCATGCAGACTGGCAGCTCGGGCTGCTTCATGTAGACTGACAGCTCTGGCTGCTCCATGCAGACTGACAGCTCTGACTGTTCCATGCAGACTGACAGCTCTGGCTGCTTCATGCAGACTGGCAGCTCTGGCTGCTCCATGTAGACTGGCTGCTTCATGCAGACTGGCAGCTCGGGCTGCTTCATGTAGACTGACAGCTCTGGCTGCTCCTTGCAGACTGGCAGCTCCATGCAGACTGGCCGCTCTGGCTGCTCCATGCAGACTGACAGCTCTGGCTGCTTCATGCAGACTGGCAGCTCGGGCTGCTTCATGTAGACTGACAGCTCTGGCTGCTCCATGCAGACTGACAGCTCTGGCTGCTCCATGCAGACTGGCTGCTTCATGCAGACTGGCAGCTCTGGCTGCTTCATGCAGACTGACAGCTCTGGCTGCTCCATGTAGACTGGCTGCTTCATGCAGACTGGCAGCTCGGGCTGCTTCATGTAGACTGACAGCTCTGGCTGCTCCATGCGGACTGACAGCTCTGGCTGCTCCATGTAGACTGACTGCTTCATGCAGACTGGCAGCTCAGGCTGCTTCATGTAGACTGACAGCTCTGGCTGCTCCATGCAGACTGACAGCTCTGACTGTTCCATGCAGACTGACAGCTCTGGCTGCTTCATGCAGACTGGCAGCTCTGGCTGCTCCATGTAGACTGGCAGCTCTGGCTGCGCTGAACAGGCGGGAGACTCCGGCAGCGTAGGAGAGGAGAAAGGCTCTGGCTGCGCTAAACAGGCGGGAGGCTCCGGCAGCGCTGTAGAGGAGAAAGGCTCTGGCTGCGCTAAACATGCGGGAGGCTCCGGCAGCGCTGTAGAGGAGGAAGGCTCTGGCTGCGCTAAACAGGCGGGAGACTCTGGCAGCGCTGGAGATGAGGAAGGCTCTAACAGCGCTAGATAGGCGGGAGGCTCCGGAAGCGCTGTAGAGGAGGAAGGCTCTGGCTGCGCTGAACAGGCGGGAGGCTCCGGCAGCGCTGGAGATGAGGAAAGCTCTAACAGCGCTAGAGAGGCGAGGCGCACTGTAGGCCTGATGCGTGGTGCTGGTACTGGTGGTACTGGACCGAGGACACGCACAGGAAGCCTGGAGAGGGGAGCTGCTACCGGAGGACTGGAGTGTGGAGGTGGCACAGGATGGGCTAGACCGTGAAGGCGTACTGGAGATCTTGAGAGCAGTGTTGGCACAGGATGTGCAAGGCTAGGGATGTGCACAGGAGGCCTGGTGCGTGAGGCTGGCACCAACTTCACCAGCCGACTAACACGCACCTCAGGACGAGTATGGAGCGCTAACCCAGGTGCCATCAAATCCCCAACACGTTCCGTCGGGCGAATTCCATGCAAAAAGCACCAACACAGCAACTCCCTCATTTCTCTCTCCTCCAATTTCCCCATTAACTCCTTCACAGTCTCTGGTTCTGGTCTCCTCCTTGGCTCCTCACGATAAACAGGGAGAGTTGGCTCAGGTCTGACTCCTGACTCTGCCACACTCTCCCTGAGCCCCCCAAGAAATTTTTGGGGCTGATTCTCAGGCTTCCATCCGCTACGCCGTGCTGCCTCCTCATATCTGCGCCTCTCAGCTTTCGCCGCCTCCAGTTCTTCCTTGGGGCGGCGATATTCTCCAGGCTGAGCCCAGGGTCCTTTACCGTCCAGTTCTTCCTCCCATGTCCATTTCTCCAGGTGGTGCAGCCTCTCCCACTGCAGCTGCTGCTGCTCCTGCTGCTGCTGCCTCTGTTGCCTCTCCTGTGGTTCCTGCCTGTTAACACGCTGCTTGGTCCGTTGGTGGTGGGTGATTCTGTAACGGTTTTCTAGTGGTGATGAAGGAGAGTCGGACCAAACTGCAGCGTGTCGATTGCGATCCATATTTATTAAACAAAACGTAAACACGACTAAACACTAAACACGACTAAACACTAAACACGACAAAACAATAAACGTAATGAAAACCGAAAACAGCCTATCTAGTGCAAACTAACAGAGAGTACAAGTAAGACACTAAGGACAATCACCCACGACAAACTCAAAGAATATGGCTGCCTAAATATGGTTCCCAATCAGAGACAACGATAAGCACCTGCCTCTGATTGAGAACCACTCCAGACAGCCATAGACCTTGCTAGACAACCCACTAAGCTACAATCCCAATACCACCACCAAAACCCCAAGACAAACACACCACAATTACAAAAACCCCATGCCACACCCTGGCCTGACC